>NC_132972.1:1892500-2095000 GCF_047496725.1 Anoplolepis gracilipes | reverse complement strand
ACATGCTAACGATGAAGGTTTAAAATCTTTGTTACTCTCGCAATAAACTCTGATTAAAGGAAAATTCCCCGCTTAACATGAAATTTTAAACGGCATGCTGCAATGACATTTCATCAATGTGCAATAAATACGCGATCTTGCAGTAAATTTGAGTAATGGCAACAAAAGGCCAAGTGCCTTTGTAGCGATCGAATAAGACAATGCTGTAAATATAAAAGGATGAGACAGAGGGAGAGAAAGAGAGAGTGACGTGATGAATAATAATGCGCATATTTATCCACCCGAAATAATTCGACTTATTTCTGGATAGCGTTCCCAACTTCGTTGGAAGTACATTATCTTTCAAGAGTGAATAATTTGTTCCGACAGAATATAATTTGATTTTCTCAAGATGTCTGCCGCCTACTATCATTTCACAAAGATATGTCGCATTTCCATTCTCTTCTTTGAGAATAAATAGAGATTGTAAGTAAGAAATTATGCGGGAAGGGTTGCTCTCTTTTGTCACAATGATGTACAACACTCTATAAGGCTTCTAATTCTCGATATCGAAGGTCGAGAGTGCATTAACCGATGTTGAACCGATGGAGATCAATATAGAATTGATTCCTCGAATAACGATATTTAGCCCTTATTAATTAAAGTGAATCTAACCGACGCGCATGAGCGTTATCCAATTAAGGACTGCGACATGCAGGACGTGTAGTAAATGTTGATACAATCAAGTAGGTTGATTCACGTAGCCACGTGCAACACTGCATTTACAAACAGCTATATTAAATCCTGTTGCACATAAAAAGCCAGTTTTATATTCACTATTTTGCTGGTAATTTCCGAGAAAAGAAAATATATATATATATATATATATATATATATACATATACATACATAAGTGAGAGAATCTTCAGCGGTGTTATTTAAATTTTAATAATATATAATTTTTCAATGCTTTTAAATATTATATAATCTATTTACGCGAAATCATGAAATACTATTCAGTGAATATTCAAAAATAAAGACTTCTCTATTTAATATTATACAAAATCCTAGAATGTAAAAAATATATAAATATATAAATATCTCAATTTTTATCAAATATTATATAACATGTATCGCTATGGAATATCTTGGATTCCGTTAATCCGATGGAATTTTCAATCGTTTTTTATTCGCTAACAAAATAAGATTTCCGAAAATATTTGCTCCCCGTGGTGTGTAAGGTTGTCAACCCACCCACGTGCCGTTCTCACCGTAAAACCTCAAATTCTCAATACAAGTTTTATTTCCTTGATCGTTCGCTCGCTAAATAACCGATATTTCATTCATGTGAAAGTTTAATTTCCCTTCATGCGAGTTATTCGTTTTGCGCGACATGTATTTTTGCGACAAGCACATTTTATCTATGATGTCTTTGCGCGCAAGCACAACTTTATATATATGCAACAAATTGAGTATGAAATAAATGCAGTGCGATCGAACATACAGTTCCAGGACGAATCTTTTATCCGGAATTCTTTTGTAACATAAGTCAAACGAGTTGGAGCATCTTTACATCACATAGACTATTGTTGTATATAAACTCTCTTATTCTACGTTACTGGTCAAGTTAAATATACAAAAAAAATTAACACGCAAGTTTATTGAAAAACAAAGTAACTTCCTTCCCACAAAAATCCTCGAATACTCCATATCTCTACCAATCGTTTAGCTAATATCCTTTTTTACGATTACGTTCATCGTTCAGCCGGTTTCGCACCCGTAAATACTTGCCTTGACACTCTTTATGACATGCTTCGACGTTATTACACGACGCAAGCCGCGCGCAAGAGAGCCGAGCTGAAAGCCATCGTTAAACTTTCACCTCTATATAAACGATGGAATTGAGGCATAGCAATTTTAAACGGAAGCAGGACAACCGAACCGGAACAGGTAATCGAAAAACACTTAGTGATTTTACAGAACGGCGCGAGCGGCGAAGGAGAAACTAAATTGTCGCGTTGTTGTTCCCGATGATGGCGACGGCAAAAACTGACAAGAGCTCTCGCAGCTTGAGCGATGTAAAATCAATGTCTCGATAAGTTTAGACCGAGCGATGTTGATACTTGAAATTCCTGCAATGTTTTTACGCACGAGGCTCTGGAACCTTCCTTCCATCGAGGATTAAAGGAGATATATCGTAAATCTTCGGAAAGATAAGTTTCTTCATCTCGATGTATTCCTTCATCGCAATTTCACTTGAGAATCTGTTTTAATCCTTTTCTCCTTCTCTCATTTTTCTTTGTATACTTATATATACTCTCATCTTTCTTTGTATACTTATTCTTTGTACGTTTATGAAGATTTTCATAATATTTGATGATTTTATGCTGGCAGAATTTTTGTATGCGCGTGTCGGACGATATTGCAGTCGAGATGCACTTTGCAAATAGAAAGTTTCAATAAACGTAATTTTATCTCTGTTGTGTTATTGTCGGACAAATAAAGGAAAGTCTCAAATAAATAAATATCAATAAATATAGACAATTATAAATAAATATCGGGGATTTCATAACATCGATATTATCATCGAGTCGTACAAAATGTATTCACCTAAATAATCAGTTGTTGTATATATCCGTAGTCATTATTTGTCACAGTGAGAATTACACATATTTACGTAGAAACTATAAATTAAGAAATTCGCTACTTTGTAAGCAACAGGAATATCGTTGAAATGTGTTTACCACGTTAAAACCGAGTTGTTCTAAATTACTCGCGTAATAGCACGACCATCTGGATTTTCAGTTATGAAGGAAAACGTATGATTACACTCACTAAACAAAAGTCTAACTAGTATTTTTTAATACAAATAAAATTTATTTTGCATATTTATTTAGGAAAATGCGATAACTTTTATTAGTATTAAAGAAATATTAATTTCAATACCTTTATCTCAAGTTAATGATAAACTTCACAATTCTTTTCATTAATAATGCAATTTATTTCTTGAGATTATTTGAATTTTTCTATGAAATTATTTTTAACGCTCTTGTTGTACATTTATGTTAAAAACAGTAAATTGTATTAGAAAGTAAAGTTTGTTGCATTTTACATCATGATATAACAGAGCCACTGATATAAAAAACATTAACTTATTCTCAAAATTGACCTGTTTGTACGTGATCTTCTTTGAAGATTGTAATTGTGTTATAATTTTATGTATATAATTAATATTTGTAATACTCTTATTGTTAGAAATTTATGCATCTGTCTAACGTAAAAAAAATTTCCAATCCCTATTTCGAGATTTCAACTGATTTTAAGCGTGCCTCGAGATCGGGATTACATTTCTGTAATCCCAAGATTTATATCGGGATCGGGATTGTGAGTTGATTGCAAGTTATGATATAACTTTGTTTGATTATATCTTTGTACTTTTATGTTAAAAAATTATGTTCCTTTTGCCAAAGAATAAATGTGATGTTAATGTAACTTTGTTTAAACTATATTTTACACGTTTATACGTATGTTATATGTCAGCGTAATTTTTGTTTATTTTAGATTAATAAATAATGGATCTTTTAAACAAATTATAGGTATTTTTTTTTATAAAGTTACTTTATTTTTTTAGAAAATGCCGATCTCGAAATGTTATCCATAATCTCGAAAATATCGGGATTGAAACGTTAATATCCAGATTGAAATCTTATACATAAATTTATGAATATATATAATCTTATTTTAATAACAATTTTTTAATTCTGTGATTAACACATTGATTGCAATGATAGTTATCCATAACCGGCGTTATTAAATTTAAAGATGATTACAATAAGATAAATGTCATCACATAAAAAATTTTAAATAAGCTAAACAAATATACAGGGTGTCCCCAATTTAAATGGTAAAACTTCGGAAGCGTGTAGGGGACCGAAAAACTAACATAAAGAGTTCTTTAGAGATTTGCTCGTTTTTGCCTCATTTTAGAGAAAATCGATAAAAAAAATTCAATTTCTCATTGTCAGTTGTTCTCTTGAATTGATTGGCATCGAATAAACTTTCTGCTTCAAGATTCCTTAGATATATAAATTCTTGATGTTATCCTTTATTCTTTTGTTTGTTTACATTATTGATTTTTCCCACGAATTCTTAATCAGTCTTTAGTTAGTTTTACCAGAACAATGTCTAGTTGCAATTAATGCGGTCAGTGCTAGATGTAATGCTTGCATTGCTGCAAGAGGACAGTATTTTGAATATTATCTACATTAAATAGATGATAACATAAATAAAATGTAAATAATTAAGTAAAAAAACGAAAACTTATTTTGTTTCTTTTTTTCCGATGTTCTTCAAAATGGAGCAAATCTCTAAAGGACTTTTTGTCTTAGTTTTTCGATCTCTTACACGCTTCCGAAGTTTTATCATTTAAATTGGGGACATCCTGTATAATAGTGTAAAATAAAAAGCGCGCTATTAAACAATTAATAATAATTATTAATAATTACTAATCATTTTTATTTCTTTAAATAGAAAAATTAATTTATTAGCATTAAATAGAAGATTAAAATTATGAATAATAAAAATTATTAATTATCTATTCATAATATATACAGGTTACCCAATAATCGCATCATCTCTTATATGTAGATAAAGTAAATTAAACCGAATAGGAAAGTCCTTTACTATTTTATGATTAGCAGATTAATCAACTTTTTAATTAATATACAATAAAATAATCTTAACAGTCGACCTAACTGGCAGAAGATGTTTATTTAATTCTTATAAAATGTTATACATAACGTTTCGACTCTTGGTTTGGGTCTTCTTAAATGTTTAAGTTCTAAAAAACCAAAAAGTTGTCAAATAACAAAGCAAAAAACGTCAGGATAGGTCAACTGTTAAGATTATTTTATTGTTTTTTACAAAAACCACTGGCGACTAGCAACAATTCTATTTTTTTTTTAATTAATTTTTCATTAATTATTAAAACATAAAACATTAAAGAACTTTCCTAGTTTAACCCGCTTTACCTGCATACGAGATAATACAATTATTACTGGACATTCTGTACATTATTATTCTTAACATTAATGACCAGTTTATTTATTTAAAGAACTTAAATAAAATAAATTAATAAGGCTAAAAACTCACAATGTAATCGATTGATCTGGAACTTTATAAGAGCACACGAATGTATTGAGGGGCCCTGGTGGTCAGGAGTGAGCACCAGTGAGATAAACTCTCGATAAAGATATATAGTCTTACTTGATAATATTACTCAATATTTTATCATTCATATGCTTATGATAACGGAAATTTTACTGTGACCACTAAGGTAAAACATACAAAATTTGCATGACAGTCAACGTGTTAATAATTCATATTTAATGTAATTAATTTATATTTAATCTGAAACTATTTAATTTCAACTAATAAAAAATATTTTTATTCAATTTAAGAATTAAAAAAAGAAGATTGACTTTCAATATTATTTTTATATTAATATTATTTTTTATATACATATTTATAAAAAAATAAGAAAATATATACAAAATTGTTCTTTCATACTTGCAATTATTATATTATAATGTATATGTTTCATATTTAACTATTTTAAGCAGAGAGTGACATAAAATTAAATACATATGTGTTTTTAAAAAAAAATTTTTGTGTGTATGATTAATAAATTTTAGTTCTTTACAGAATTATTTAGGATTTATGTGATGTGATTAATTATTAGTCCGTATTACAGTTCTGTTGGTAACTTTATTGGCAACTAAAGCGTGTTAGAGCTTTCAGCAGTTCAACTTTAACTCTCCAAACATGACCATGTATTCAATCTCTAAATCGCTCTGAGTTGTCAGTAAATAACATTCACGTAACACAAATAATTAAGCACGCTTTGACCATCCCTTGCTACAAATCTCATCGTGTCGATGGTAACGCCTATGTATGTGTAACTTTTCTCTGTAACAACTAACACTAATTTTCAAAATTACATTTGAGTAATCTTCGAGTTAAAAGAGATAAAATAAGAGAACAAAAATATCAGATATATAATTTCTTCTCTACACGGAAAATTTTATATATACATATTATACCAAGAAAAATATTATAGAGATATTTTATAAAAATAATATTTAAGATATTAATCAACAAAATTAAAAATGGATAAAAAAACATCGAATATCGCCATGTCAAATTACCGATCGCAAAATTTGTGTAGAAAAATTTTGGACTCGATACCCGATATTGTCGTGAATTTTCTCTCTTCTTTTTCTTCTTTTTCTTTTTTTTTCTTTACAAGTTTGATTATTTAAGCATAAATAAATGAAAAAGAACAAGTGTTCAAATTATATATAACTGTTAAAAGTTTATCACAAATTGTACATGACATGAGACTTTCAGGCAACCCTCGGTAACCACGACTCTTGAACTTTCGCTTTTCAGAATATCGAAAAGTAATTTCCGAACGGAAAGTGAGCGATTGAAAAATAGTAATATGTCTGGCGAAATGTATGCGAGACGCATTCCTATATATATATATATATATATATATATATATATTCATATACCTTGTTCGATTTAACTATTTCGCTGCAAAAAACGAATGTCGAGTGACAAAATATCGGTGACTCTTTACGTGTTGCTTCAGTGGATCGTTGTATTTGTAATTGATGTAATTATGTACCCGCATAGAACTAATTAACTATGATAACGTTGGCGTTATGTAACCTGCTAATGTGGAAACCTGTTGCGATAGACTCGCGCAACTAATCGCGTTCATGGTAATATTAACGGTTACTAACTTTCTTTTCTGTTTATTTTTTATTGCATCAATTTTGATTTATCATACATATATTCAATAATCATTATTATATGTTGTTACTCATAATCGGATCTCTTTACAATAATAAAAATATATTTTACACTTAGTATACAGTGTGTGTATTTCAATTATTTATTATTTTAATTAAAAATATTATAATATATAATTTTAAGATAAATTTTATTTAATTAAATATATAATAAGCTTATAAGAACTTTCTTTTACTTTCTTTTACAAACTTTTTTACTTATTTTTCTTACTAATTGTTACTCTTACTTATTTTTCTTACTCTATAAAGTAATATTTCTTTTATTTTTCAAATCTTTATCAAATTTTTATCTACAAGTATTTTTAATAAATTTTATTTTATTTTTTATTGCTTTTCAACTAAAATACTATTTTATTTAAATATCTTAATGTTTAAAAATATTTCTAGACTACTCTTCTTTGAGTATAATTTACGTTCAATTTTCCATCGATGATAAAAGAAACACGCCACAAGCGGACTTGACGCGCCCTCGATATTAAAAAGAAACCTATCAAAATGCGTAATTTCTGGGGTGAAAGTTTTTCAACATATTATTGCAAATATAAGTATATTATAATTTTCTTTTTGTTCTTCAATAACAAAGATATTGAACTTACATTAGATGAATCAAATTACGGGAAACATAAAAAGACTCTTTAAACTTTATTCGCAAACGTTTCAATCCATTTTTGGATCATCTTCAATGAGAAAATTCTAGTGCTACGAAAAGTGTCCAAGTTTGGTTGGTTTTTTATTAAACCACTATTTTATTTACGCTCCTGTACCTGGCGCTTGGCTCTAGAGGCCTTTTTATGTTTCCCGTAATTTTAATTATGCACAAACTGTACTTAACTCATAATTCAAGCTATCAAATTACGATCTTAATGACAGGTTCTTATAAATAAGAAATAATGCACAGAGCATACCAAGATAATTAATCAATATTACAAAAATGGAGATAACAATAAATTTGGATACTTTTCAAGTAATTAATGTTATAATACAGGCTTTTTTTAAGAGTAGATTATTTTTAATTTAAATTATTTGACACTGTTAGCGGAAAGATTTGGAAGTATAATGGATGACCAGCCTATATATTATCACTTTCAATATCACCATGGCCTCATTGTCACTTTTGACAGTAATATATTCAGGAAAAAAGTAATGAAAGCGCTTTTGACGCACCAACTTCCGGAAACGCATCCAACGTAAAAGGTGACTATTCCTTCTGAGGCGTAGCGCTTTGTTACATCGAGGTCGTTTATTATGAAAGCTCGGTGAAAATCTTCCCTAGAAGTATTAACGTCACGGCTCGTAACTATTATATCGTACTCACACTAATATAATTTACGGTATTCACATACAGGTTGACTCTACAATGCATTTCTATAAACTCATATATGAATTAATTACAGTAATTAAATTAAAATCAATTTTCTATTGTCAAGAGACAGAGAGAGAGAGAGAGAGAGAAATATATTAACAGCTATTTAATATTAACAGCGTTAATTATAAGTGTTTGAAAGGTTTTGGCAAACTAATTTTTAACTATATGAATAGATAATAGAAAATTGATTTCAATAAATTTTAAATAGGCTTTATTTTAAGTATTTTAATTCATAAATTATTAAAACAATTTAAAACTCGGAAATAGCAACATTGATGGCATCATTAAAGATTCAATTGTGTATATAGAATTGATTGTGTATATTTTTAAAAAATGTAAAATTTAATCTGATAGATACACAATGTTTTACGTATAATACTATTCTATGGATACTCCATCAAAGTGATGAATTGTTGTGTAAAAATGATTAAATAATGCGAGCAACATGTTTTAAAAATTGAAAATTGTTCCTGCAATTTGACGAGAAAAAAAATTTTATGTTTTTTTTTTTGCAACCGATAATATCCGGAATAAAAAATACAGAAAAGTCAGAAAATATATTCTGTTTTATACACTAGGCTAATAATATTACTGTATTACTGTATGTATTAAGTATATGTAATACTATTATTAATACCGAGCATAACAGTCTTCTTTTCAGTTTTCAAAACACATTTCGAAATTACATTTTCACAAAAAAAAAGTGTATATGCACACTTTCATAAAATGTCATCAATTTTTCACTCCTACACGTACTTATATGTAGAAATTCACTCGCAACGAATATTTTGCCGTACTGTTAAGATGTAATTACATTAGCGTGTCCTTTTACACGGTATGCGTATTTCAATAAAAATGGCCGCGTTAATGTGTACGATAGACCTCTCAAAGCTAACGTATAATTACATGGCAAACCTCGTTAAAATCTCCCTCATTGAGGGCAACATGATACTTCCGATACGTAACCAGATGCAGAAAAAACAAATATACATCAATATCAATTACGTTTTTTTAATACAGAATTACACAATTTGTACCGCTTTTACCATTTATTTTTATTAATGTACAATGAAAACAGTTACACGACGGAGAACTCTCTTTGTAACTTTTTATAAAATTAACTTTTTTACTTTATCTAAAGGCTACTTGTGCCTCAGAGACCTGCTGATAGTCCTCTCGCAGGATTGAACAAACTTCATAGTGTTCTATGGCAACAGCTACAATAACCATTATTGCAATTATACCCGGTAGTACCATTTTCTACGCTGGCATAATAACGAACTTAATTTCAGTGACTATATACATAACAATCGATAGGAACGACGTCATTATACACTTTTCCACTGTCATTATCAATCTGGTCTATTAACATACTATTATATTTATTTTAATATATTAATTTATATTGTTGTTAGTATAATAGTTTTTTACTTTATTAATTAATATAAAAATGTATAAGAGACATATTATATTTATATATTTTTTTATTTATTATTTTTTTTTTTATTCATATTTCTTCATAACAACATTCATTTGTAGTTTAGGTTTTTTGAATGAACTTTTAAAATACAAAATAACGAATATTTCACGGGTAAAATTCTTAGCTTTAAATAAAATGCTCACAATTTAATTTGCTACGTGAGAAGAATTTCCTTATTTTGTGTAGCATTGATCACTGAAAAAGTTACTTAACTCTAGGAATAGTCAGAGTTCACGTGCTTGACATTTTCCATTCTGAAATCATGTTACTCATAGTAACAAGATTATTCTTTCTCGAAAACCGATAGCAAAGTAGATGTACATAGGAACATACATACATACATACATATTCCATTAAAAGTATAAATGTAACGGAAGAAATACAAAAATTTTTTAATTCATGAAAAATTTTGTACATAGTTTTAATTAAAAATAACTCACTGTTTACGATTTAAAAATTGTATTTTGCAGATATTCTTATTAATAAAAAATTTTTTGTAAATTAATCAAGGAATATCAAAATCCATGAATTATGAAGGCAAATTTATGGCTCTCTGTACTTGCTTTTATGCAAGATTAATTATTCTATTATGCAATATAAATAATTTAGAATAGTTGCGGTTAATACTGTAGACAAACGTTATCGATATCGCAACGTGAAAATTATATTATTATGTATATCACATGACTAAACAAATTTGACAAATCAACATTATAACATGTAACCATATAATTTTTAGAAGCTATAATTTGAATAATATAATATTATATTATACTAATTATTTTACAGTATTCTTCCTTCGCATTAATAATTATATATTGTACACAATAGGCAATACATAAATTTGTCAAACGTTAATTAGTAAAAAATATTTATTTGCAATATCTAAAAATAAAAATAAACTCAAGAGTAGAGAATAATGTCGATGAAAATATACATATGTATATATATATATATATATATATATATATATATATATATATGCCTGAAATTTATGGGGCAATCACGAATTCGTGGCGCTTGTTTAGAATTCCCTGGCGGCCGTACAACCGATTAACTTAGAGTGGTTTGATGAGCTATTGCTGGCCTATCAGAGCCATTTATAAGCAAATTTATCGGAGAGAAACTAACATTTATAAATATAAAATTCTCTGACATTAATTTTACGTTTGTCATATATTTAAGAACATATTTTGCAAAATGACTGCTACAATTTATTATAGTAAACTAAACTCGTTGACAAAGTGCCAGCAAATTGTTATTTATATATTAGCATTTATCCTACAAATAACTTACGTATTTTTACATTTTTGTGTCTATATTATATAAAAATTTACACAGTAATAAATAATTTCTGGAAAATTGTATGTCTACAATATTAAACTAAATATACAGTGTGTTTTCGTATTTTTACACATCTCTGATAATATCAACATTCTAAGAGCTGTTAATTGAAATGCATTTACAAGTTGCAAGTCGACGTAAACGTGAATTTTACAGCAGCATAGTTTACTATTTTATGGAATTTCACAAAACAAACCCAAAGCTCACGTAGGTATGCCTCTTATCTGCGCTATACACGCCATGAAAAAATTCCATAAAGGAAAAATCGCGCGCGCGTCGAGTAGTAAAAATCCCGCTTTGAGTTGTCATAAAATGGTGACGCAATAATCTTTCGCATCAAATAAAAGAATCCGATAACTTATGCATGAGAAATATATGGCGTGTCGTAAAACGGACACGAATACATCGATTTCATGCTATATTGAAAAGACGGTATTACCGCCGTAAAACATACGCCGCTCCTGATTGCGGCTTCTGTTGCCAGGCGAAGATTTCTCCGCACTTCATCATTACGACGATATCCTAGCCCAATTGAGCCAACAGAATTGCAAAGCGTTCCCCCTGACCTATCTTACACGATCGTGCCAGGAATACCTATTATACAGAATACATTGTTTTATATATATATATATATATATATATATATATATATACATATATATATTATATACTCGTATATACATGAATACGCAGTATGTGCCATACTCGTGAGACGCTTGTTTCTGCTGCAGCGTCTTCTTGTTGTGGTTCACACAGAATCAAAACGCAACAGTAGCTGCTTCCTCTTCTCTTCTCTCCTAAGATGTTGACCTACTTCAAGTCGACAGATGAATCAAAAGATTGCATACGTGTTACGAGATATATGCATATGTTTTACCGCGCTTTCTTCCTGTTTTACTTCCACTTTTCACTGTTTCTCACTCTCTTTTTGACGAAGTTTATAAAATAAATTTTAATATAAAAAAAATATAGTAAAATGCTTATATACTTTACGTATTAAATTTTAAAGGTATAATATTTTAATAATTACGCTTATTAAAATTGAACTTTTATAACGTCTTCGGAAATCCTCTTCTCTCCTTTCAGTTTTATGTATTAGGGTAAATCTTAGCTTCTTGTAGAATTCGCTATCCAAGGTATTTCTTTCCATGACAGGGAATTTTTACAAGATAGAACCACCAACCCATACTCAACATGCGCTTTGGAAGATGGGATTTTTCATCTCCAGGTTCTATGCGAGACATATAGGACGGCAGTCCGGATTTATCGACTACTAGCCGACACACGTAAAACCTTACTTACAATGTATGGTAAGTCCATAAAGAATAATTTTGTTCTTATTTATTTTACATTTTTTAAATTTTTGCTTTGTATTCGGTCATTTATAACACAAAACTATTAATAAACTGTTAATATTTTAGACAAAATAGATTTTAAATCAATCAAACTATCGAGTATAAACAAAGTATAAAAGAAAAATCTCAACAATGATATCTTCAAATATTTTATACACCAATTAAATATTTTACGTTTATTCCTCCCTCTGTTTTTACGGCGAATGACAGGAATGCTATATAATACGATAATTAACTTTCGAGAAGCACCTTATCTTCTAACGTCAGCTGCAAGCTATTTAATTCGCTGAAAGTTGTCTCATGTTCAAGTTGTAATTCCTGGGTATAAGAACGTAAGAGGAGCTTATGTACATACAAGCGTTATTTCTTTTTCAGACCGTTGGAGACTGTTATAAAATCACCAATAACTCTTCGCCTACCGTGTAAGAAAGTTCTTGAAACACTCTAGATCAGATATATCGTTCAAGTGCTCTTCTCGATATGTTCCTTTAGTACTTAAAATCATCCTACTTCTTTGTACTTTAACTGTTACTCTGTAAGATCAGTATTTTTTACTCGGATGCTTTTACTGCAAGCTGTGCCAACTTATACAATGGAATTTTCAGCTTTCGCACTCGCACGTGTAATCGAAAAGAATATAGGGAATAAAAAGAAAATTGATTTTATAAAGTTCAATCTCAAAGGAATTGGCCGATTAAAAAAGTTTCAATATACGAATGTACCTTCATTATTTATTACTAGGTAACCTATATTTTTTATATACAGAATGAATGACATTTATTCGAAACACGTGAAATTTTTATTATCTTCTACATGATTGATTATGGATAAGATAGCTAAGTAATAACATCTATGCACAATAATAAAAATTTATGCTATTTTATGTATAATTTTTTTTCATAAAAAAAAAAACTTAATTCACACAATATTATAAGATTAACACAATACCATTTGATTAAAAAGTAAAATTTAACACGTAAAAGCATGTTGTACATAAAGCTGATATACGAGTTTCGTGTAGGATAAACAGTCGATTTATCGAGGTGAACAAAGTTTTACAGCGCGATTAAAGTCAGCCGAGCCCATTCATCTCACAGGAGACAGGCAGATTTGCACAGTATCAAGCTTAAGCATCAACGCCTTTTTCTTTAAATATCACATCGTAAACAATGGCGTTACATACACAATTATCATTACATTCCAAAGATTTTATTTAAAATTGTTTCAAAGAGAATATAAAAAACAACAATATAATTTTCATTATTTTCAAAAATTGCAATTTATTTTATGCTGTTTTAATTTTGAATACATGATGCGAGACAGAGATGCACTATAAAATAATGAAATTACACATGGGCAATTAGTATTTTTATGTAGTAAAATGTCAGTGTTATTTTTATATCATAATTATTTTTTAGTATGTATTATTTCGAGTTCATAATTTGAACTTTAATATTCTATCGAAACTTTTTGTAAATTATAAATATAAAGTTCTTCGAAGAATTATTAATCTAATAATCTATGACATAACCTGGAATGCATCCATGTACTGCGTGGATGTAATATCGATCAATTAATTATCATATTTATCAGCTTATCTGTATTACATTACCTTGCGGGGCTAATGTTCCCAAGATGGTTAGCCAATCCTACTGTCATGTTAAAGCGATTCGATACAAGGAACTGTGATTAAATATGACAGATATTAATATACGATATTACATAATATATATAATATAATTGTATATAATAACATTTTGCTGCCATCAGTAAAATCACATGATAGGGAGTGACCTTTGAAATATCAAAATAAAAGAATATGAGATATCAGTTATTTTTAATGATTTTATAATAGTAGCAAAGTTTTACAATTTTGTAATTATGTAGGTATTGAGAATAAGATTTATATCCATGTGATATTTTTTATTCAGAAAATAACTTTTCAAAAAATTTGTCCAAATTTTTAAGTTCTGAATCACGTTGTAATATATATGTTAGGCTCAAAGATCGAAAAAGCTCACTGAGCGAAAAAACCAACCAAAACGCGTTCTGATTTCTCAGATTCAGTCACAACGCGAAATTCGTGCCGTGGCACTTCCAAAAACGCTCATAACACATTTTGGCAAATTCGAAAAGGCCACAAAGCGAAATTCGTGTTGTGGTTCTCTTAATATTCGATCAGAACGCATTCTGGCAATAAACAAATATCACAACGCGTTGTAGACGCTTATTGATGCTGGTTTAACGTTGATATGATAAAAAACCTTAATAAAATTAACAACATTATTACAATTGTATTCTTTATTAAAATAGTTTATTAAAATCAGTAATGAATAATATGTAGTATTTTTATACTATTGTTAAAATCGAAACAATATTTAAGTACCTTATAATAATTGATAACAATTATTATCTATTTTCTACAACGAGAATTATTAGCCTTATTTATAGTTCTAATAATAAAATAAACAGAACAATAAATTTTCTATAATAGAAACTTTCATTCATCGCAATTTCTTTTACTAGTAACAATATATTCGTTATAGTTGTCTGTTCAAGGATCTCTTTTTTATTAAACTAAATTTGAAACCAATAGACAAAAAAATCATTTATAAATGTGTTTTCTTGGCTCTATAATAACAAAAATACTAAATAAAGTGGCGAACAAGAATTGTATATGAATCTGTCGACTCCGTTGACGACAGGTTGCAATTTGTTTTAAAAACATCGCATCACGGCTGCAACATCAGCGGCCATAACGCGTTGTGGTACTTGTTTATTGCCAGAACGCGTTCTGGTTGAATATTAACCTTCAAACTGAACATGTTTTTTTGCTACCGTATCCTGAACACGTGGGTAACTGGAGTCCGAGTTAATTTTTGTACTCTAAAATTACTTCAAAAATTCTAAAAAAATTTACACATCTTCTTTTAAGTTTAAACTAAAAGTTTATGTAGTAGAGTTGAAGAAAAACTATTTTTAAATACTATATTTTTATTATTTGTTAGACCAAGATTTGGAAACATAGATGTGTAATATAAAAATTAATAAAAATTTGAAAAAATAATTTTGAACAAAAAGGCTTTCAGGAATTTTTAGTTCAAAGTTCAAAGTTTACGAAAAAAATACTATATGTCCACGGCTTTAAAAAAATATAATTATTTGAATGATCGAAAATGAGTAATTTTCAGGTATAAAAAAATGTGTTTTTTCTGAGGAAAATTTTTTTTTAATCTTCAGGTAATTTATTTGAAAGAAAAGTGAAAATAAAATGTAATTTACATTACAATCTATAGTATAAAAATTGATTAATACATACAATCCCTGTTTGTTGCTCATTATCATTAACAAAAAATACTTTTAGTATGAAAATAAATGAACTCAATAGAAATTAAAGCAATTTGTTTCTTTTTTAAGGAGATTATTATTGTAAATTTATAACTTATTTTTATAAAAAATTGATTAACAGTAAAAAAACAATATTTTTAAAAAAAATTTACTTATTCACTCTTTCTTATTTAATATACATAAAGCGAATACGTGGGTCATTTGTGTCCGCTTCAGATTTAGATTCGCCAGCACTTTGCACTGAATGAACTGTTTAAATTGTTCTTTCAGTTATAAGTCCCTTTTGACACAAACATTTTTTTGGATAAGTTTCCAACCTCGAGATTTTATTAATACTTTTTTAAAACAATAGATAAAAATGGCACGGACAGGAAAATTTACGTGTTCAGTTTGAGGGTTAAGAGAACCACAACACAAATTTCCCTTTGTTTTGGAATTTGCCAAAACGCGTTATGAGCGTTTTTGGAAGTGCCAAGCCACGAATTTTGCGTTATGGTTGAATCTGAGACGCCAGAATGCGTTGTGATTGGTTTTTTCGCTCAGTGAGCGTTTTCGATCTTCGAGCCTAACATATATAATTGATTTTTCTAAAAAAATATTTTACTAATTGTCTCATATTCTTATTGATTTCTTTTGCAAACAACTAAATAATTTTAAGTCCATCAATATGTGGCTGTACTAATATATAGCCGAACCGTTAATATACCAAGCTACTAATAATGGAGCTTTTACTATAATGCGTTTACCTAAACCATTCGCCGAATGCCTGGAGTTGTATGAGCTTATGTAATGCAAATAAATCACGTATTAACTAAACAGTAATCGTATATGTGATTACTTATGGATGTTGCGGTTGCGTAGAGATCATTAAACTCGATGTTCCGGCTTTCATGCGCCACCCTGAGTGCGAATAATCACTGCGATTCAATCAACGCATTATTAGATATTAGTTTAGCAAATTTAGTGCGACTCTCTCTGTGACACATGAACAATTTACATATAAAATCATGTCTCACAATAACGGAATAATGTTACGACAGATATAAAGTCTGTTCGAACACTTTTTTTTTTTTTTTTAAATAAACATGTAATAAAAGCATGTTTCTGTTATTTCTTTTTATTTTATTTTACAAGAGCTATTTAAGGAAACTTATTATAACTTTCTTTCTCTTTCTCTATTAGCCTGTACATGAAGTTCTTTATTAGTTAGTAAACTGCGTAGTACCACAACTCGGCACATTTTCCATGAATGTATTTGAAACTTCCTTCGTGACAACGGAGCTTCTCATCTCTCGGTGGCTTACTTTGGGACCTTCGGTTATATCCGACAACCTGATTACCACAACAATACGGAACTTCCTATATTGAGAGTACAAGAGGTACAGCGAATTAAGTATGGCATCTAGTCGGTCATACTTCTCTATTGATCGATTCGAGGGAATGCTCGAACTGTCTTACGTCATTGAACCAACAAGTGATTTAACGTATAATAAAAATATTGTATAATGTATTAAAATGTAAAATTAATATTCAAATATCCTAATATCATAATATTAAAATGTATCTTATTATACACGCAAAAATCATAATTTTAATCATTTTCAAACTATGACAACAATTTATTTAATTATAGAATTAATTTTGTATGTAGAAGAGAATCAATGATCATTCACACTTAATAATTTAATAATATATCTGTTGTTATATTTTGACGAAAATAAGACCTAAATTATATGTATATAAAAAACATATTTATAATAAAATAAAAGTATATAAAATAAAAAAGCTGTCAGTTACTTTTCATCATCAGCGAAAAGTAATGATTAGTTTTTTCATACGATAAAACTTTTACAGGTAGACTCAATCGCATACTGCTAACGAGACGAAGCTTATTACCACGAGTTGGAATCCGAATGAGTTATGGCCTGCTGTGATTCGTTCCAAGTTTCGCTCGATCGACTCGCAAAATATGTACTGCTTGTCACGTTCATTCATAAGCACGTGTGTATATTTTAAACGTCAAACAGTTTTGCTTTCAATTTTAAAAAAGAAAATCTTTTTCTCCGCAAACTTTTTTTGAAAATCTTTTTTTATAACAAACGGGACCGAAAATTTCATTTATGTCAAATTGTTCAGAATAAAATTGACAAATAGAAAGAACTAGAAGAACTTTCTTAACCATCATGTTATGAAAATAAATTACAGTACGTGATAATAGAGATTTAGCTTATATTCTGTTTCTTTACAAAGATTTAATTAATTGTTCAATTAAACAAACATGACAAGTTTATATATGACGTTTTTTTCTGCTCGTTACATAGTATTTTGATATTATAAATTATGAATATTTCTAACAATAAGTGTTTGAAGTAAATATGTATTTTCTTGGACTAACGTGACATAATTATTGATTACCAGACTGACAACTTGATCCTTATATATGTTTGCACTTTCAAGATAAAATAACGTAATAACTAATATATGTAGTTGTAGAACTAAGGAAAGATGAAAACTGGACAAACACATGCACAAAAAATAAAAAGATAAAATATTAAATAAAAAAAATTTCGATAATTTAATTTAAAAAAAGAAGCTAAAAAATATTAAATTCCAATGCATATAAAGTGAAAATTGTAATATGTACAAAACATTTTATAAAAACCTTGAAAATATATTTAATATATTGGAAATATATTAAATATATTTTATACATTTAGAATTAATGTAAATTTTTTAATTATTTATACTAGAAAATTAGCTCATGCTTTAGATTACAAAACTTAACATATTTTTTATTTTATTATAAATTTAAGAAAATACTGAGTATATATTATTAGATTTGTTTAAAATATTCTTCTTAAAAAAAATAATAATAATAAAATTTAAGAGAGAAACAAAATTGATCGTCTCTTTTGTAATTATTTATAAAGATTATTTTTTATAGGAAAAAAAATTATATATATTTTACAATATTAAATTCTAAAATTGAAGATTTCAATAACTTTAAATCTATTTATTAATATAAAACAAACTCTTAAAATTGCATTTAAAAAATTGCAATTAAATTTTAAAAACTTTTTTTCTTTGAAATCCTGTACATTAAACTTATAATCCGACAAGATTTTGTACATTTTCAAGGATAAGTAAAATTGTAAACAACAGAGAGAATTTTATTATTTAAAGAAATATGTTTTACAAGAAACTTAGAGATTATAAAAAATATTTCATATACGTGTTGTATGAAATTTTTTACAAATGCGTTCTCTCAAATTAAATAACGTAAATTAAAAATTTGACATGTTTTTGAGCATTTATTAAAAATTATATTCATAATACAATTTTTCCAAACATTTTTCAGGTGTTAACTAATTTTCTTATGCTTCATCTTTATTAGAGAAAGCAGGATTTTCGCGAACGCTCCGTGATTTGTATAGATTCGACGATTTTTTCTCTAAATTGTCGTCGCTCGTAGGATTCTTGCAAATAATGTTAGATCTGGTAGGGATGCTGACGACTTCAACCAGCTGCATCGCAATAGCAAACCTCAGCGCCTGAAATCAACAGTTAATTATATATGTATCGTAGACCGCAAAATACTCGCCTACTGACGTACACGCAGAGTGCGCAAAGTGCGTAATTCGTGCGAGCGAGCATCAACGTCGAGACGGACGTTCGATATAATTGGATCAATTCATGTGACGCAGCTTTGGTTCTGAGTCAATTTAATTGCCCGTGCTGTCACACACAGTTCGATTTTCGTGCATGCTATTCGTGAAAATTGAAAATTTCCCTCAAAGGTACGATCTTTGCCGCACGTCGGCGCGATGGTCCTTCGAAATCCGCGGAGAGAACAGTTATGCCATTTAGTTTCCAATGGTTTTGCATTGACATGCGAGACAAATAAAATTCGCTAGCTGCTGTTTAATCTTCAAATGTTTATATTTTTTATTAATTAAATTTTCTCGTATCCATGTATAATGCTACTTTTTAAATAAATGCAGCAGTTTAAACTCTGCGCGTTCAAAACACCAAAATATTATGTAATCTTATATAAAAAACAGATTATATAAAACATCTTATATAAAGCCGAATTAGCATTTATAATAAAATAAATTAATATTTATGATAAAATAAATTCATATTTTCTTTTCTTCCGATTTAATCCATCAATTAAAACATTAATCAATAAATGTTTATAAAGTAAAACTTTTCTTCTTTTCTTCTTTTCATGATTATATTCGAATGTTTAAATATATTTTTATTTAATCAAAACATTTGTTTATTAATTTAAAGATTTAATTCCCTAGGATATTATGTTCCCTAGGACATTGTTTAACATTAGATTTTATCTTTTGATAATAAAAATAATCCGAGGTGTGCAAGATAGGTGTGTACTTAAATACCACAAAGTAATCGACAAATTAATGATAAGGAAGATTATACGAAAACATAACGGAATTCACGATATAATTACTTACTTACTTACTTTTTTTTATTCTATTCTAGTTCTAAATCTACTTAACAATCTTATATACATGTATAGTTACTATCCTTATAACATTCAACGCCCAAATTATTTTATCGAATACAACATATAATCAATATTTTACGTGAAAATATTGTATAATTAAAATTAAAGTAAACGTAATTGATAAATTTCCAGAAATAATGCATATACATATTGCAGTAATTCGCTACGAAGATTCAATTTAGTTGTAATTGTTACATGTTGTACGGAATTTTTTTTCATAAACATACGTTTTGACTATTTATTTTAATCTAAATTACAGGAACGAAATTGTGTAGGAAGTTACTGCGCCTGTAACTGACATCGAAAATTCACGACTGAACATTACATGAGAAGTAATAGCTAGCGTAAACACACATTTAACATGCATTTACCATATATGCTTGTCACGCGAGCATCATACAGCATAATAATTATGTACATGTATATATGTATCGAAATAGAGACAATGCAACATTTACTACGCATGAGTAGCAAAGCCTGCATAATGTATTGGGTAAACCCAAACGCGCACTAATTGTATACATTGCATTTATATGCGGTATAGTGTTTATGTGCACTTTGTGCAAGATCCGAATAAGGTACACTTGTATCACAGATAGTTAGATAGTCGTCTGCTTCAAAGGAGGTAAACATTAATTTAGACGCTCGCGAAATGCATTAGAAATTTTGTACGACAGTTCCGCGAAGAGAACTCATTTAACTAAATTGCAAGACCGCAACAAGGCAAAATATTCTAATTTTAGAACTTTTACGTTCAATTTCCGCGAATAATTCAAAGTTAATCCCATCGATGAACAGTTTTATGGTCTTTCTACAGAGATAGGGGAGCGAAATTATCATTTCATTCGATACTCTCGTCGGTTTAATGCTATCTCAGTTGCGTTGCATCCAATTGCAGTAGCAATCGTATTGCAGACTGCATCGACAGCAAACGACCGAATACAGTTCGCTATAATTCGATCCCGAGACAACTCGATGCGGAGCGTCAATTTAATTGGCCACGTCATTATGCGGCATCATCGCTGTATTCAGCATGATATTATCAGCCTGAGCGCGAGAAAAGTTGTTTGATAGATCGCAAATAGACCGCATCGATAATACGAACGTGTTCTATTTCTATCAGATTTGCGTATTATCAGTGATTTCATTTGATTGATGTCACGTAATACGATCGACAATCCTATTCGTATGCTTTACTTCGTCAACAGATTGATTTTGTCACATCTTGCGTGTCAATACGAATATCAATTAACGCTCGAAAAGTAACACGCGCACCTGCAAGTATTTCGATCTATTGGAATTTATATGCGCTTATCATCGTAGGAAAAGAAATTCAACCGCAGATATTTTCGTTCTGTATGCTTATTTACAATCTGAACGCTTTGCGCGTAGCATTGACTAAAGCTGTTTTTAAATTTCCGACATTTTTCTGAAAATTCAAGAATTCAGAGCAAAGCAGAAATCTCTTTTCCGTATTTATCCGCTTGCCTTATTCTATTTGTTTATAATATATATATTTTTTTATTATTTTTAGTATTTAAAACTATATTATTCTAAATAATTCGTCCGTTTTGTTAAAGCAAATATAAATTAAAGTCGTGATTTTATCTTGACATGTATCACGTGTTATGCAAATTGGCTAAGATTTAAATATCTCTTTTCCAGTAACGTAAATTCTTTCACAAATACATATCAGTATTTTTCAAGCGCTAGGAAAAATGCTTTTTCGTATACATACTGTGTAAACACTTACACAGTACAAATAATTTGTGTGTATAAACGTTACTGTAAAAATAGCTTTCAACAGATGCAGGCTGTACAAAAATATCTGCCGTTATATTCACCAGGTTTATTTTTCAGGCAAGAGGAAAGTGGCAAATAGTGCTGCACATAACGCGTACCACGTTATATTCGTTAAATTAATTACATTTCATAAAAGAACGTGAAGAGAAAAGAGAAATAAAGTTTAAACGAGAAAGGTTTCACAAAGTGACGAGACGGATATGCAGAAAAAACGTTGCAATATATAAAGCAATTTCAATGAAAGATTAAAAGGTGGCAAAGCGACGAGTATCGACTCTATGCGAATAGCGCGCGATATATATTTTTTTTTATCGCAAACTATAACAATTTAATATAGCTTTGAATGTTTTATCCGTACTGTGCGTGATGAGTCGTTTTAACGTCCTTTAATATTGAGTGAAATGAACAAACTCTATAAGCTTCTTACGGTGGATAATCTCAATTTTAAATTCATCTTATTATAGATATCACACAATCGAGAATCTCATCAAATCTTTCATCAAGTTCGATCTATGGCGAGAAAACCCTTTTGTCAATTTTGCATAAAAATCGGCTCTTTCCGCGAACCAGCGTTTACTAATTTCCCCCGAGGATGTCATTAGCGAAATGAAGTGCGTAAAGGTAAAACGTAATAAACCGACGACAATTCGTGAAATGTCAAACGTTACAATAAAAATTATTACCAACGTTACGATTTTTTATACCTGATTGCATTTCAAAAATATAGTAATTATATTTATTTAGTTTGCTGGCATTTGTCGAAAACGCGTTTCGTAGCCTTATGGCCTTTGCTGACCTCGCTGTGAATTAAAGCAGAGCGAGAGAGCGAAAGAGAGAGAGAGAGAGAGAGAGAGCGACAGAAATTAACACAACATTTCAAATCTCACTACCTTCCGCCTGTCCCTGCGGGCAGAATACAGCACCCAGATTATGTACAAGGCCATTATCATGGCGGGTATGCAGACTCCCGCTATCGTGGACGCACCCCGTAGAAGCAAATGATACAGCCCGAGCAATGCACCTGCGAGGGCCGTTCCGCCCGCAATGTACCTTCCAGTACGACGTCGTTCTTCCTACCAACAGAAATATCTCGTGCGTATATTTTATGCCAACGTTTTTTCCATGAATAAGAATTATCGCGAGTGTTTATCTCGTGTTTGCCAACATTTAGCTCGATAAATCGTCCGTTTTGTTTGCTATAAAAACATCGCTATTTAAAAATCCAACAATATGTACCGAATTAATTATATGAATTATTTCGTAGAAAATTGTATGTTTCCTCGAATATATTGCTTTAACTGTTCCATTAATAGTCACTTATTGTTATAGCTTGAAAAAACGTATATGAGAAATACTGTAGAATGAAAAAAATTTAAATCGACTTCTCGATATAAGTATTTCTGTTGAAAAATTCTTAGAATAATTTTAATGCATATTAACTGCCACGTTTTATCTTGCATGCTTATAATTTTTTTCCCACTATAAACACATGATACTTAAAATTGAGTAAGTTATCAAATAAAATTATATCCTAACAATAATGCGTTTTCCTCATTGGTAGTCATTCGTGACCATCGGGGCTTCAAAATACATTTGTTTTTATAAGATATCAAGTTAATTGAATTTTATCTTGTGAGCTCCAAATTAATTTTCTAATTTCTTAGAAACTCTTTAAATAAATTTTTTAATTTCTTAAATAAATAAACTAGTCACTAATGCGTAATATAATAATTGATGTATATACAAGAGGTAGCCAGTAATAATTGTGTCACTTCTCGTATACAAGTGGCGCGAGTTAAACCGAGTAGAAAAGTTTTTTACCATTTTGTGACTTTTGTAATAATTAATGAGAAATTAATTTTAAAAAGTGGGCTAATCCACGCTAGTATAAGCGCGCCACAAGAAATGACAGTCCATTGTTGTAGTTATTTGACACAATACACAATGCATAATTAAATGCGTCATTATTAATTTCAACGCTTCGTTGCGCATCTAGCAACCACGTAACAATGAGCTGTCTCTTTTCGCGAAGAGACCTTTCCTATTCTGTTTAACTCGCTCTATCTGCATACGAGAGGTCAAATGATTATTATTGAACAATTTATGTATGTTATTATAATATTATAAATACATAATTAATAATTTTTATTATTCACAGCTTTATTATTTTTTTATTATTTAAAGCAGAAATAAAAATTATTAATAATAATTATAAATTATTTACTAGTGCATTTTTTATTTTACACCGTTATTTTATGTTATTTACGTTATTTAACATTTTTTACTCGATGATAATCATCTTATTGTAATTATTTTTAAATTTAATCAGTCATCGGGAACCAACAGAGTCTTACTGAGAAGACAGATGTCAGTCATAGGTAATCACTATGGCAGTCAATCAATGTGTTAACAATGGAAAAATATTGAACACATCGCTGAAACGTGTAGGCGAGAAATTTTCAGTTTTAGAAAATCATAAATACAGAATTTATATTTACATACGTTGGTGTAAAAATAAATGTTATTTTAATTATGAGCTCTTACGTATATTAACGCCTGATTACTTGTCTACTAAATAATAGTAAACAATTAACGGCAACTATTTAAACGGTAAAACTTGGATTTTGGCTGCAGATGCGCGACGAAATGCAAATTACGCGGGGCCCGCTTCGAACACGTTTAATCCAAAATTCATTTATTTCACGTCGTCGGTTTTACGTGTGACATCTGCGAACGACAAGTGCGAATAGAAGGACGATCCGAACAGACACGAACGTTAAATACTGGCGCGCGATTGCGTCGAAAGTGACAGATTCATTTTCATGTCGCATCCTCCTTGAATTTCTCTCGTCGCTCATATTATTGCCCGCCCTTTAAAGCCCTTTAATGTTTCGCGTTCTCTTTAACAAATCGTGCAGGCGTAACGGTTCACGTTTTACGTAAGTAGCCTAACGATGCGTGCAAACACCTTTGCTATGATATTCAAATTATGCTTCCGCCGGATGCAGATACGCTGAACAGAATAGAGATAACGTGAGGTATTTTACTTTCCCAAGGCGTACGAGCAGAAACGATATCATCGCAGTTAGAACAGTCGTAATGGAGGCGTCTATATATGTGTGGCACGGAATCTAAACGGAATCGCTTCGATCGACCATTCGATGCGAAATCTGCTGCACGTAACCACACACAGGTGATATTACGATATCTCAAAGTTATCGCAGCAGAATCGCTATCATAAACGATATTCTCGCAGGAAACTAACCGATCGTGTGAGAATATTAAGATTGTCCCTCGATGAAATCTCCGATTTAAGCGGCATGGCACTGACGGTGACATAAAGCTTCTTTCGCTACAAATTGGGCACAAAAGTGAATCAATTTGATTACACGTAGCACAATCTGCTGTCATAAGATTGGTCTTTGCTTCTTTCGATAAAATTCTTTTCCTCGATTAAGCGTCTCTGAGTATTATATATTAAAAATAAAGAGTTATACTTTTAGAAATTTCTTCTTCTTTGCTCCTGTAATATTTAATATTTAAATAAAAATTTAATAGCACTTTTAACGTTGAGTTTCAAAGATGCGAGAAAGGTACAGAGAAAGTTTCTGCCTTTCCTGAGCATCTTCAACCAAGTGAGTAAGCGGGGGAAATTTCATTATAAAATATATGCTATTGAGCTGTAAGCATTATTTTCGCAAGAAAATAACTACGTTTAATTGAATATCGCATTATTATCGCGTATCGAGAAAGAGCACGCAAAATATATATTGATATAATTAAGAAACGCAAACATCAAAAATTTGCATTTCGTAACAATATTGTGAATTGATCCGATGATTATCGAAGTAATAAAATCAAAAATTGATAAATAGAAGAAAAATATTAATTGTATTTATTATATATTTTTTGCAAGCAAATATGCCTATCTCATTATATTTTTTCAATCTTTTTCATTATATTTTCGATCGAATTATTTTGTGGGACTATTTTTTATCATATTGTTTAAAATTTCTCATGCAAAAATCGACGTAGATTAAGAACAAAAAATCGCGTTAAATATCTCCTATATTTACATTAAATGTCATTCACATTGCAATTGCAATTAATAATTTAATCGCGTTACTTTTTTTTAATTTACAATGCGATTACATCGTTGAACAATTTTGTTACAGCCAAAATTAGTTCCGAGAGCATTTAATTCTCGCTAATTGTGCGAGCTGCGGATAGCAGAATTTTATTCGCAGATTTATGAATGTTGTTAGGGGAGAATTAAAACGGCTACCATTCGTGCAGCGCGGTGAGTTTAAAGTCGCGATTAATTAAACGAAAAAGAAGCCACCAAAGGGTGGTCGCTTTTTCCATCCGGAATATATTCCACTAAGCTAACGTTCGCGTAACGTACGTGCGAATCCCGTAATTCGCAATTAACCCGAATAAAACGTAATAAAACCACTATGCGTTATTGTATCACGAAATTCCAAGCGCATTTTCGAGCTCGTCGATGAAGGGCTAATTATTCCTCGCACTCGTACATAAGTACATACGTACACGATCGACGCACCAACACAAGCGTTTGCGTTAACGCAAAAATATTCACGTTTACGGGAAAATGAATTGACAGCGATCCGCGAGATAATCCGGCCGAAATAATCATCGCGCGACCTACGGATCGATTCTACAGAAAGACGTAGAAATGATGGAAAGCTCGCTCGCTCTCTCGTGCGGCGAACGGGTTTGTGTATCATCGGTTGTGGTTTCAAGAGCGCGCAGCCCACGCATTTACACTACTGGCACAATATAAACCAGGCAAGCATGCTGGCATAATAAACAAAAAACACGATGTACCAATACACCCACATACCGCCATCATTAAGGATGGTGCGCTCGGCGCGAGCAACGAATTGAAAAGCACGCGGTTTTTGCCAAAATTAGATTATCCCGTGGATGCTTCGCACGTGGCTTATCGATCTAGAAACCACACAGTTCTCTAAATTGGCGATAAAAGTATCTACTACGAACTCTTTCGAAAATATAAGGTACAATTGGAGAAACAGTTCTAGCAAAGCAAAACTAAGTTTGTTTATAGATCAATATTGCACAAGCAATTCTCTTTGCCTTTAATTTTATTCGAGATAACATTGCTTCCGAAGTTTATCACAGCCTGCATTTTATATGTAATATTGTATTTTTTTTTGTCCAAGTTTATAACTTTTATATAAACAAATTTGATGACTTGTGATAAAATCAGTCAAGATTGTTCAAGCTTTAAGGTCAATAAAATAAGATACTAACTCTATATTGATACCTCTATATTGACTTACCTCGTAGAAAGATCTTTGAATCTCGATACGATTTATTCGATCTTTGTCTTATCATGTCGAAAGAAAGAAGACTTTTACATTGCAAAAAATATAAGAAAAAAATCAAACAATCTTTCAACTTTAAATTTTTCTTCAATATTTCATGACATCCAGCTAAACACATTGATTTATCCTGGATATACGTGATTAATACTTGAGCCTATCCTAAGGATCTTTCACGTAATCCTTCTAATTTGTACTACCTAAGCCTCTCCTAAGGATGGATATTCACGCGATTTTTCTGAAATGATGACTTCGTTTTGGTATAGCTGTTTTCACTTTCTTTTGGGTTTTTTTTTTTTTTTTTCATCAACAACAGTGGATAAACGTCTTTTACGCATTCTATGCCTATCCTTAGGTGCGTATATAGAGCACGAATCTCACTGGAATACCAATCGCAATAGACATAATTGAGGCATAATCAATTCCGCTCACGTCCACGGTTTTCAATCGGACGGGGTCATTTGCCGAGGGAAAATAGGCACATTACGTTACATTTATGCACGATCGAAACGCCACAATATACGTGACCTTAATAGTCTGTATGACTATTGACCGATGAAAATCGATTATTTTTGATGCAAAGAACGAAATATGTATATAGGGTTTATTAATTATTCAAAAAACAAAAATTACTATAATAAAATATAAAAACAAATAAAACAACAAATATAAGGTCAAAATATTCTTCATTATTTATATTATATGATAAATTCACGTTTGAGAGAAATTAAAGCTTAGAGTAAACTAGGGTATGATGGCCATAGGCTGTAATTTTTTCAATAATCGCTACATAATGCGCTTTTTTAATCATTATCAAAGATAATCGATATTTACAGTAGTTTATGTGCATACATTATTCGAAATAACGATATTGTGAATCTTATATCATATTTTTACTTTTGACTACCTGCAAAGTTTTTCATTTCTTCACTAAAACCTATTGTAACGTCGAATAAATTACAATTAAGCTATCGTAATCGACGTTAGACATATTATAAAGATATGTAAATTGTTATACGACCTATAATTTTTATTTTCGTTTTCAGTTTCGTTTAGTTTCGTTATTTTTTTATAAATATTATGGCCATCTTTTCCTTAAAAGTTGGATAAGATGGCCAATGCTTATGTTATACTATTTTGATAATATAAAATTTCTATGAAATATTTTCCTTTTAATTTCGATAATATTACGTAATTTAAGCTTCAGTGAAGATAATAATATGCCAAACACTATTAAAAAATAACAAAAATAAAAATATGTTTTTTGCATTTTAAAAACCTATGGCCATCTTACCCAAGTTTACCCTATAGTAACATGTGTGTTATGTAGTTTTATAGTAAAATCTGAAAATAATGTAACTTTGTATTGACACTTGCGCAAAGATTACGATAGAGAAAGTGCGATAATATGTATGTACTTGAGAAACAAGTTGGAATTATTGGGATTCGGATTACTGTAGATTCCCAACAATTTGCACTGTGTTTAATTGAAGGATAAATTTTGATTAGAGAACTCGATTTTATTGATCGTTCTCGACAAAATCAAGATAAAGAAATTATTCCTTCTTGAAACTATAATAGACAAATCTATAGCAGATTCCGGTGTATGATTCACGCATATAAAGTTCATGGTCGTATCTATAATAAGACTGCATTCCGTGTTCTGCACATATATGCTACATGATTGATTAGTTATATTTAGTTATACTTATAGTTTAATTAAAGTTTCGCGGCGAAAACAAAAAATTACTTTGTGCATTTTTGTTGATAATTCTTCACGAATAAAGATACAAGTGACTAACAAGAAAAGGTATGGAAGTGTCTCCCTTCAATTTTAATGCGCTTTGAATATGTTGTAGTCTAGGTCAAAATAGGGGACACGTATTTTTTTTATACGTGCCGTTAAGGGGGTGAAACACTTTCTTGAGAAAAATCGGTTTTTATATTTCTGAGCAAATACCGTCGAAACGATAAGAGATATAAAAAAAGTTTCCCATAAAAGGGTGATGATTTTTAATGTACTTTAAAACTGCATAATCAGATTTTTCTAAAATGTCATATTTTTCGAAATCTCCCCTCTCCTCTTCATTTTTTGAAAAATGTTTCCTATTTTGACCTAGACTACAACATATTTAAAGAGCATTAAAATCGGAGGGGAGGCACTTCCATACCTTTCCTTGTAAGTTAAATGTGACCGCTATTAACGTCACGCAACTTTGTACGATTTCGAGCCCAAGTAGCTCCAGTAATTACCACTGTTTGCCGCCGAGTTGAACTTCATTCGTGAAATCTCGAGCTTCAAGCATGTATAATTTTCACATGCCGCGCAATTTCCCGCATCAATAATCTGATTTGCGTGCAATATGCAAATGCTGCAGACCTGTTTATCTATTTTTTCTTTAATATAATTTTTCTTCTAATATTGGAAAATTTTTACGTTTTCTTTATATTGTAAAAACAATTAAAAATGCACAATTAAAAAAGGAAAGTATTTAATTATTAAACTTTCAGTTATAAATATATATTTTTTAATAAAATGTTTTCTTGATAAAATTTTAATTACAAGTTTAATTAATATTTTTTTTATGTTAAAGATAAAAAAGTTACAGCCCTATAATATACCTCACTACATTTTTTTATTTAGAATAAATTAAAATGCAAGTAGCTCTAAAATATTTTATATAGTATCCAAATATATTGCAAACAGTATAGGACTTCTGTAATATCAAGAAGTAGTCTGACATTTTACTTCCCTTATCGAAAACTTCATTATGAGGCTTATATACCCTTGAAAGGGAGTGGTTGCGACGACAGATGGTGAATTGAAAACGTAATATCGACGATCCAATCTGATTTTACACGAATCGTTTGTTTTTACGAAAGCAGCAATTAAAAGAAGGAAACTGGCAGAAATTGGTTCGCGCTAGAATTGTCTTCGCCCACGGAAGTACGTGCTGCATTCTCTCTATCTCTTGGTATAATTGTCGAACCATAAATCGGCTGTAGGGAGCGCAAGATAATCTCTCCCAGTCTGATAAGCATCAGAAAATTAACAAAGCGCTTATTCACCGAAAACATCACAGTTCGATTCATTTGTAATCATGGAGGATATTAATTCAAAATTTGCCTGATTACAAACAGCGAGACGTAAATTATAGGGAGTAATGCTCCCTATGATGTTGAAACAAAGTTTATTACGAAACTGTTTTACATAGAGAGCACAAAATGAAGTGATGTAAAAAGTGATGAATTTGCATGGCAATTAAATGCAAAATAGATATTTAGAATAATTGAACCGAAATAACTTGATAACAATTATTTTGAAATATCTTTTGCCATATATGTATATTGTAAATATGTATATACATGTATATTAAATGTACATATATATATATGTGTGTATATATACATTACAGTGTTTAATATTAACTGCATATACAATTATGTAATAATATAATAATTTTCTAATACACGATTGCAATAAATCTTGAAAAACAAAGAAACAACTGTAATAAAATTTTTTTCAATTTAACTAAGAAGTAGATTTTTTCTGCATCGGATTTTATCCTCCTCCAACCCTCTCTCCTTCTCTATCTTTCTTCTTCCTTTCTCTTTCTCTTTTTTTCTTTGGTTACTCAACTTCGCGAATAATGGCTGTGAAATCTCGTTTATTTTACAGTGGGCAATATACTCGACAAAATTGCGAGGCGCATGCTTTTTTCAGCTATTGCATCGTAAAAACTGACGTCGTTCTACAACCATAATAAAATTATTTTATAAGCAGAATGCTTCTTTAAAGAAAAACAGGCAGATATATTTTAGAAGTTGACTGATATCATGTGTAGAATTTTGCTCGTATGAACGTGTTTCTGAGTGACAGATAAACACGCTCATATGATAAAATTCTACACATCATATACTTTATAGTATTTACCTACATAAGTTCTTTTTATTAAAATATAAAATTATATATAAAAATATTTATTATAATTATTTACTTATTTATAATAATGACAATTAACATATGATGATGACACAATAACATACAAAAATGACAACTCACAATTTGATTGTTTTTTTCTTTTAGAATTGATATTATTGGGTCATAATAATTGTGCCTTTTTGACGAATTTCTAACTAAAAAAGAAATAATAAAATATAAAAATTTATATCAATAAACAATATAATGCAAATTTGAAATTCTACGTAAATGTATAATTTTTTATCTTACATAAATTCTGAAAATATATTTTTTAACTGAATAATATTTAATTATATAAAATATAATATTGACAATTAAACGTATGTAAACTACGTATCATAAATATCGCATTTACTAACAATCAGTAACATAGCTTGCTGCAAACTGAATGCTTACTGTATGATAGCGGTACCTATCAAAGCAATCTTGTAACTCCAAGTTTCACATCAGTCGATACGCGGAATTTTGTTACTTTATAAAAGGCAGGTTTTACACCGACAGTCGGAATCAAGCTGTTATTGTTCCTAAGACATATATTTTTATGTTAACTTATCTTAATATTTAAAATATTTAAAAGTTAATACATAGATTCCATAAGAATTTTATTATTGTATTTCATTCGTAGATATATTGCAAATTTGTCAATAATTAAATGAAAATTTTTGCCCTAGTGTTATATATTTTATAGCAGATTATTCATGCATATATTCAAAAATAGGAAAACTAAATTATTATAAGATCAAAATACACAATAATATAGGCAGTAGAGAGCAAATTATGTACAATATGTATCGTACAAATGGAATTAGGTAACAATTGAGACAACGCATTGAATTTACAGACGGACACGGAAAATTTACCGAACGTGTATCAGGACGTCGTTAACACGCTCCCAAAAATATAGTAGTAGGGACACGTTATATAAACACGGAGCTTATTATTTGGTTTGACAGTATCCGATCGACCGCCAAACTACACTTTTACTTTAGTCAAGATTTTTCCAACACCTGAATAGAATATTGTTACATCGTAAGTAACCATCTGTTAATTACTGTTGTGGAGATTAGTGATTCTGATTGTTTGAAATTATTCTATACGATCACCTATAATATTTCCAGGATTCAACTGGCATTGTAATCGAGTCCCTATTCTCGGGATAATGATACATTTAATAATTGTCATCTTGGCTTAACATCTTAAAAAAATATTCTTTGAAGACTGTTCAAACACTGTCAATAGTCTATTTATTTATTTTCATTTATAGTTTTAATATATTTATGCTGCGACCGATATCCTATTTATTAATTATATTTATTAATTTACACTGAGGAAGACTCAAATTGAGCTCAAAACGTTCATTTTTTTATTCTTGCGATTACATTGTTTTGCGATTATATGTTCCGATTTTATTATATAATCCTTTTGCGATTATATGTTTTTGAAATCGTATCAATTCACGACACATGCGTGATTGCGTCCAATAGTAATATATTAAAATTTGTCATTACATGAAATATTTATATTACACTTACAGATTCAATTATTCTCAATTGTTACCTAATTCCGTTTGTACGATACATAATTTGCTCTCTACTGCTTATATTGTGTATTTTGATCTTATTTATATAGAGAGCCTTGATACTACTCACTAAATTATTATGCTGCACAGTTTAGTCTAAATAATATAAATAATTATTTACATACACGTGTAATGTTCATAAAATAGGTATTAAAATAGTAAAATTACCTGTTAATCATTAATTTGTAAAAACATATGTTTAACTTATTTACGTAGACTATATCGATATTTTTCTAAACAATTATATTTTTAATACTTTCTTACAGTTCAGTTATACGAAGTTTCTTGACATTTTATAATCAGGTAGAATACCGTCAGAAATTTCTCAACATTACGGGCATTCTCTTTAACGTTTACGCATTATTTGTTAAATATTGCCCAATCAGCCGAACCCAGCTCGCCACTTATGTCAGCATACGAATCATCAAGAAATTCCAGGCTTATTGCAATTGGCTATATTCCGGAAACGATTATTTCACACACGTGAAAAAGAGGGAGGTAAATCGTCTATGTATGTATTCTACAGCGAGATCAGACTTATATAAACCGTCAATTACTAGCTTGGAGAAATCACGCAACGCAATGAAAACTTGATATCCTTGAAGGGAATGCACAGAGGCGACGTATATCATTATCCTGCCCATTATAACGATAATAATTATCCTCTGTCCCCTTATTTTTCTTATAGTCGACGACACGGACGACAGTGATACGAAACCAATACGTGGCAAGGATCAAAGAGGACAGGATCAAAGCCATACCGACGTCATCGTTCGTTGATCGCGTCCGCTTTTCCAGAGAGTCACTGAGAGGGAAAAACTTTAAGAGTGAAATTCTTTGCAAGGCTAGCATAAACTCTGCAACTGTATTCAAATATTCATTCGTAGAAGTTACATAAGATTCAAGCCAAAATTCGATACTTTTATTCTAGAAGTATGTATACAAAAATTAAAAACTATGTTAACTTTTTATGTATCTACTCTTTTAATGTTTATAAAAAAATTATCGAATTATAATCTATATTTATAATCATTTATAATTATTTATATTCATAATTATTATAATTTATATATATTTATAATTATTAATATATTATATATTAATATATTATATATACATTTATAATTTATATATATTTCTAATTATTTCTTTCATAATTATTATAATTTTCTGACAAACTTCCTCAGTCACATGTAGAAATTTTTGAAAAATTAATATGCAGATATTTAAATTATATCCGAGCAATTTGCAAGTTTGTTTAACCGAATTGCAAGTTGATATAAAAACAGCTTTAAAATAATCGCCTTGTTCGCAGCCGATCTTGCATATTCGTGGTTTATCAGCACGAAGTATTTTCGCTTTGCGCCGAGAGATCTCCTTACTTACTTGTCTTCCTTTTCTTCTTTTCTCTCATAAAGTGAAAAGAGTCGACGATGCGAGCTGTCGCCTCCTCTTTTCATGGTAAATACATACATATGTTTGTGCTGAAAATCATCAACGAACATCCATTTGCATTTTTTTCATTTTGAAAACACAAGTACATGCTTGTTGATGATTTTCTTTATTAAATTCTCCATTATGTACGATTATTTTCAAAATTTAATAAATTTCAATAACGACATCGTCGGAAAATGATGCTCCAATCGTTTTTTCTAATAAAAAAAAAAGTCGTTAAAGATGCGTCCTGTACGTAACAACGTTCCGCAACCTATCTTATTGGTAGATTTTTACAATTTCCTTTATAAACCTCAATTATGTCTCGTCTCAGATCTTAACTAAACTTCACATAAACTTTTTGCCTAGTCTTCTTTTTTCCTACTTCCGACCCTCGACTAAAGTCCGTTGCGTCATACGTTATCTCTGTTATCTTTTTTTGAGCTTTGCATTCCCTCAATTTTACTCCTTCTTCCGAAGACCGTTTCCTCTGATATTGAACTTCATTAGTTAACATTTGGTACTAATGATATAGATTCTGCTTAGCCTGCAGAAAAAAGATTTCTCTAACCCAGGGCAGTCCTAGTTGGTAACTTGCTCGAGTAAAAAGCACTTATACAGTATCCCTTCATTTTTATACATTATGCAGCTTACCCTGAACTCGTGACAGTTCTCCCGTCATCTCCGACGAATGAGAGCACCGCCGTTTTACGTCACGCCAACCCGCGATGTACTCCAATTTGTGGCGCATGAATACCGGTTTATACCGGCATTCGTGGGACGTGAATTTACGGCGCAGCATGCGCGCGGTCTGCCTGCCCTATTCGGAAGTGAACCGAATTTTCGATATAAATCAGACGAGCTACGAAAGACGTCGACGGGGGTGAAACGAAGATGCACGAAGCAACGGGGTACCCTTGCTCATTGTTTCGTCGCTCTCGCGACGCGATGAATGGGACGGTCGCGAATGAAGTTAATCCGCATTCATAATCGGGGCGCACAATAACACGCGCGCGTCCTCGGACCCCTTACTCAATGTGTGTGTGTGTGTGTATGTGTGTGTGTGTGTGTGTGTGAGTGTACGTGTACGCGCGACCTTAAGGGATCGTTCCCGTGAGCGACACCATTCATGCGTTAATTCTCTCTTTCTTGCGTTCCTCTCTCTACCTCCTCCCTTAGCCCGCACCTGAATGCGACCGGAAACCCTTTCACGCGTCCCGATTTTGTCGTCTCATCGAAAGAAAAGCTTCCCGGCAAGCTTCAATCTGCTCTTTAATCTCTACGAGGCAGGACCGAGAAAAACGGATTTTTAATCATTTTTTAAATTAAATTGATAAACTTTGTTAAATTAAATGACTTATGTAAGTATAAAAAAATATAAAATACAATTGAAATTATTATTAGCATTTAAAAGAAAGTTTAATTTTTAAACAAAATTTATATTCCCTTATATATAGGGTAAACTCGGGTAAGATGGCCATAGGTTTTTAAAATGCAAAAAATATACTTTTATTTTTGTTATTTTTTAATAGTGTTTGGCATATTATTATCTTCACTGAAGCTTAAATTACATAATATTATCGAAATTAAAAGGAAAATATTTAATAGAAATTTTATATTATTAAAATAGTACAACATAAGCCATATACAACATTAGCCATCTTACCCAACTTTTAAGGAAAAGAGGACCATAGGGACGAAAAGATGGCCATAATATTTATAAAAAAATAATAAAAACAAAAATAAAAATTATAGGTCATATAACAATTTACATATTTTTATAATACGTCTAACGTCGATTACGATAGCTTAACTGTAATTTATTCGACGTTATAACAGTTTTTAGTGGACACATGAAAAACTTTGCAGGTAATCAAAAGTAAAAATATGATATAAGATTCTGCAGCTAATCCTGCAATGTTACTACAAACAACACATGTCGAGAATATTTGGAAGATTTATTTCTACGAATAGACTAACAATAGAGACAGAGCGAAGCACAGTTCTGCATACTCGGTATGTGTAACTCGACTAGCAACTCGGTTTACATTTTAAGAACGTTCAAGATGAACTCTGCTTCTCGGATCGCTGCACTCAGCAGTCGCATAAACATTGGCCTGCAGCTGCGGCTTATAATCCTTTCTTCGTAACATCGTAACAGTATCAGGTACCATATATATTTCGTCTTCTCTGCTTGATTCTTCTCAGCACTAAGTAATTTTTCATCAAACTTTTTTTTTTAAAGAAATAGATAAAATTTTTTTCTTTTCTCAGACAATTTTAAATTACATTATTCTCTGTACGGTTGTTGATTAAAATTAAAAATAATATATATTTTTAAATAAATAAATATATATAATAAAATATTATGTTACGTTAATAATATTATATATTATTTTAAACAGTATATTTAAAATATTATACACGTCTATAAATCTTAACTTTAATTTTTCCGTACCCAGGAAATGTTTTTTCATCAACTACCGTAACAATCGCACATTGTTCTAAAGATACATCACTTTATACAACCGTCCGCTTTTAATTAGCAGGTATCGCACGCGAGAGCGATTTCAATCTGAGCGACTCGTGGCGGATATTCGAAATGGCCTTGCGCCACGGAGGGACAAGCATCATCGTGTTCGTGCATCTGTGAACCGATTATGCTACAGTCTCAATAGACACGGCAGCTATTCGTGTCTCGAATTAATTCTAACTGATCGAATTAGGGAGGAGCGAAGAGACGCTCGTTGAAATCGTATAATAAAAGATCTGTTCCCTCCGCTCATACGTTTTATGACGAGCTCGCACATGTCGTCATTTTCATAAACGCTTCGTCGATTGATTCATATCGGAAGGCGAAAAAGGGATAAACACCTTTGTGCGTGCGTGATAATAGAATATAATCTAAAATAATCCATTACTCATCGTATATACAACTGACAGAAAATAGTTGTCCAAATTTGTTCTAATAATCTTTCTTTTTACGTTCATAGATCAGACCTATCGCGATAAGCAAGACAGATCGAGCCCGATTCTTGTTTGTCGACAACTATTTTCTTTAATACATCACTGTTTCGATAACGAGAAGAAAACAAGGCTAACGATATATTCTCGTTTAATGCATCGTGAATACTAGCAACCCAATTTAATCTCAGTTTCATCATACGATGCAAGTGATGATATCGAATGCACGTGGAGTAAATAAAACGATGACCGCAAGATATTCCAAGTAAAGACGATTGACCAACTTCGACTGTAATAACCATATACTATTTATCTTCTGTCCACTGCCGATAGAAAAGCGCGCCTACGAAATGTCTCGTGTCTATAAATACATATGAGAGAAACAAAAATGTGGAATAATGGTAGGAGAGAAGAAAAAGAAGAGGATAAATCTTATTTATTGTCAAGTATCGACCCACGAAGTCTGACATAAAGAAGACCAAAAGGTATCAATTTTTATATGTCAATTTCTTTTCTTCCACACGTATTTATATTCTCCAGTCTTATATTTATCTCTTTCATTATTATGTCCAAAGTGCTGCCCAGGTAGAACAGAAAGTCATAATAATGTCAAAATACGTCAAAATGACAAAAAAATGATTGAAAAATGAATTTTTGTAATCATATTTTCGTCATTTTGACGTTACTTTTATATTATCGTGACTTTCTGTTCTACTTGGGTTATTTTCAGGCCCTAGATTGCTATGTGATTGTTTAAAAGAATATAATATAATCACTCGTACTTTACTTGATATCACGCTGATAATTCGAGAAAATTTGATTACAAAAAAAAAATTCTAACAATAAGAGACAAAAGTTATTCAAAGACTTTTTTTTATAACAAGTATGATAACTTTTGTCATTGCATTATCACAAAAATATTGATTAATGGAATAGTTAGACTCATTTTCTAAAAGCACAGCTCTATTAATTCAGTTGTAATAAACGTGGAATAGAGCAATGTTATTCTCAGTGTTTTCGTGTACGCGTCACTTCCAGAATCCAATAAAATTGTGTCATTTCGCGGATTACTCATCGACGAAGAACAGCAGGACATAAAACTCCTGAGTACTAAAAGTTGCAATAAAAGTCACGCACCCCGCGGATTATCGTCCCTTCGGAAATGATATACCCTACACAAATTATATTTCTTGCAATTGCATCAATTGTGAGAAAGTTTTGGACATTGTTCTTTAGTATATAGTACAATAATATTAGATTTGTGTATATTTAGTATAATAATAAAAATATAAGTATAAAATAAAAACAAAAATTATTATATTGTATAATCCTATTGTAAAACTTTTGACATGAGAAAGAGAAGAAGAGAGAGAATTTAAAAGAACGTAATTCTTTTTCGTTCCCATGCAGTCTTGCGGAAAAATAAAATCCCATTGATCTCAAAATATACGCTAGAAAATTTCTCATCATTATTATAGAGACGCATCTGCTTCTGTACTGTCGTCGATCAACTAGAATCTAGCCGAGGGGAAAACCGCCCCAGGAGATTTTCGTATGGGTCTCATGACGATGGAAGGCGCGCATATTCAGAACATTATGCGAGCAGTATCCCCGTGGATTGACGACACGTTGCTCGTCCCACCAAATTGCATCAGTAATCCCCGAACGCCGCCAGCATTTACATAAAAATAATTAAACGCTTTCCTATACGACCTAAAGTTTGAGAAACTACCATTGGAAGACGAAGGACCAATCATAAGACACGTTAAAAATTTATAAATATATATTTGTCTTAATTATTTAGAAAATTGTGATTAAACGTCGCTGAAAACATTACGTAATTTAAAAGTTAAACATTTTCTAAAATTTAAATCAATAGTTTGTGAAAATGTGAAGGATCATTATTTCAAAAATTGTCAACGAAAAAACGAAAATTTTCTTTGCGCATTAATATATATATATTTTTTATATTTAAAAACGTGAATTAAAGATTAATGGATGAATACGCAAGATCATGCAATTACGTAACAACTAAAGAAACTATTGATCGTTATGTGTTTACAATTGCGTCTATTGTCGAGCATCAACTGCCGTCGGTGAAATTTATGACGCGCACAGGATATTTTTACGACGACGACCATGAATATCTACGATTGATTTTCAAAGCAGTCCGATAAAGAAACATCCACGTTTGGCATTTTATTTGATCCCTCCCAGACGTCGTTAACTGAAGTCTTATTACGAGGAAGACCGGTTCAATTGAATCTCTCTTGACTATGTCATTGAGATAAAAGGAAAAAATAAGACATGTTAAAGCAATGCTCGAATACATTGAAATTTTCTCGAAAATTTCAAAGTCTTTAGTCTTACTTCTTTTCCGTGATACCGATTGATTCTTTTACTGCCAGCATTTGTCATCACGTAATTTTATTTCTCTTGTAAAATGAAAATTTACTTTGATAAATGTCACTTTAATACGCTTACAGATTTCTAATTAAAATTAATTTGTTAAAATTTATTAAACATTTATGTTATTTATTATCACATAAATCACGTAAATCATTCATCATTTAAATTGTTTAATTACTATCAATTTATCTTGGCTTTGCATTAGTTAAAGCAAAGTTTTCTGATAACATTTATTAATTCTGTATAAATGGGCTTTAAAATATCGGGATAAAATTAACATGCGTTATAAGCATAAGTTATTATATAAATAATGTAAATATAAAAATATAAAAAATTTGTTTGTGCGATTGTTATTAAAGAAAATAAATAGATAAAGTCTAAAATTCTAAATTTCTTTAATTTATGCTTTACATTTGTAATACACATGTAAAAACCTATTTACCCATCTATTTTAAGGCAATGGAGCTATCTACAATATCTACAAATCCTTTATCTCAAAATAAAGTAAAAATTTATTACTCACCGACCGATATGCAACAGTAGAGGTGATAATATTCAAAAATGAATACAGTATATAAAGTATCTGAAAGAACTTGATTCTAATCGTAATGACATTGACAAATAAAGAAAAAGAAACAATAGAGGGGAGATAAGAGTATCATACGCACAGGGAAAAAGTTGAAGTGTTCATCAGGAATCGGCGAAAACGAGATCGTTCGAAATTTATATCGAAAAAGATACAAAGAAGGAACCCTCGAGATTTGCGCAAGGGGGTTTCACGCATTCCGCGTGTACGCGTTTAACGTGCACAGGGGCGCGCGAGAACATCCATCAAGACCAGCATGGTGCACCACGAGCACGATACGCAGCTGCTGATCTCCGCTCTTCCATGTCGAGTCGACACGCTTTCTGAGCAGACCGGCGGGATTCGAGGGTGTTTGTACGAGAATAAGGGTAACCTCGAAGACGAAGGGACAAAAAAAGAGACCTACACGACTCGAACGACACTACTCGACTGGATAACGTTATATTATACGATTCAACCGAGGGTACAAAAGCAGTTAAAACACGTTAAAAGCAACGCGAAGGGTATTTCCGATTTAACAAACCTGGAATATAAAATTCGATCTTGCACATTTACTTTTGTAATTGATATTTCTTAAGAAAGAAATATCAATCGATTAAGAATTTATTTATTACAAACATGTTTTTTTTTTTTGTTTATTTTCCTGAACAGACGCGAAATATAAAAAATAAAAGTAACACTATTTTATTAATTGAAATTTTTACTGTTTTATTACAAGATATTTTTAAACTTTATTTAATAAAAAATTGCTACGCAAGAAAAAATGTTTTTATATATAAATAAATGTATAAAAATATATATATATAACAGATTGAAAAATTTAATAAATTTGATAACATCATCGTATTAATACCGAAAATACAATTGCGCTCATCGGCGATGAAACGATTTCGTCGAGTGTCATCGAGAACGAGGATCAGATACTTTTGCGTCATAATAAATCAATATGCATTTACGCATGGATTTTATGACTTACTCTCCACGAGACACATATACCGCTTTCTCTTTTATGCGCGTCTGTGAATAACGTGTTTCTCACCATATGTTTCAGCGGCAATCTTGCTGCCGGCAGCAGCAGAGATCTTTGCCGGATACTTAAAGTTTGATACTCCCATGAATTTTTTAGCACACCGCGAATAAGCGTAGGATCGTACCCTGCGTGAATGTTGTGCGTCGCAATTGCGTATTCTGCGCCTCGCGGCTATCGGCATACAGACGACAACTTTGCCATCGTGCTGGAGACAATCGAATAGTTAAGTACGCTGGAATCTCCGATAACGCGAACTCTCCGGTTTTAGTCTGACGCATATAAAACAACGAAAGTACATATTTTTCAAGGAAGAGATAGAATGTTTCTCTAGTACTTTATATTAACACAATATTATTAAATATGGATATTTGATACTTTAAAAATAATGACAGAGAACTAATATGCAGGGTATTTTAAATAATTGTAATATAAAATTTAAAAGATTTTATTAATTATATGGTGGGAGTTAGTTGAAAATTTTTTTTTATTTTATAAAAAATAAATATTATATTTGAATTAAATTTTAATTTAATTATTTTAATTAAATTAATTTAAAATATTATTAAATAAAATTAAAAGTTAAAACGAAAGTCACATATTTTAAGAGCAGGTAGTATTGTTCAAACCAAGAAAAAATCTAATAAACATGGATATATAATTAATATTTTCGAAGATGCAGACTATTTTCTTAATTAAGCTCTTTGTTATTTTTTATTAGTTGTATTATCATCTCTACAATGTAGTAAAAAAAACGTATTTATTAATTTTGCAATTAGTAAGCATAAGTAGTAATTATTATTAGATATTGTGAAAAAAAAAGGTTGGATCAATATTAAATTATATTAAACAGAGAGAGCAGTTTAATTAGATTATGTCATTTAGTCAGTAAGTATACGTAATGGAAGTCTATTTTCCTACACAGAAAAAGCAGTTATGATTTTCTATTACGGCTTAGCTAATGGAAACCGAGAAACCTGATTTAAAATGGAAAGCACTTTTCATAAACAATGGCCATATCTCAGTAGATATTTACATATTTTAGATCCTTGTTACTGACTTTTTTTTTATTTTGATCAATATTACTTGCTGTCAAAATATATGATCCTTTTTTAAATAATTCTATATATTTAAAAAAATACGCAATCATGTCAAATTGTTACTTCACAAGCAAGCAAATTTTTGTCGGTTATATATATATATATTGTTATAGCATTTTACGTTAAATACAAAAAATCTGCCCCTTTACTCGCCATTATTTTTCACGATGAAAGATATTTCTTCATCGTTTTAATTTGCAGTGTAAGAAAAAGATAATTGAAGTGGTAAGTGTATCGTAGATAAGATAAAATTAAAAGTGTGTTTTCATCGGCGCGCAGTAATTAAATGCGAAAAGCTTGAACGACAAGCAGTCACGCGAAAACGCACAGAGCTCAAGCTTTTGCTTCGTTTTAATAATAATCTCGTATCTGATCATCATCTAAGGACTGAGGGCGTACTATGCACGCGCTATACACGTGTCTTCGTAGCTGTTTCAATACCGTCCCGATCGAAGATAAAGGCGGGAACGATGGCAAAAGATTGGCGCACATCTCAATCATTCCCTTCATTTATTATTCTCTGATGTAGAGAATATTAAGCAGAGATGTAGAGATTAATCTTCTTTTAAATTCTTTTATCTTTTTTGTTTTTTTTTTTTTTTGAATGTTAACAGCTGTGATGACAATAAGGGATATAAAGAAAAAGGAGCAAATATAGTTTAGAAGTCATCGTGTGTGTTTGCGCCTCGCGCTCGGAATCTCTTGAAATTCCGTAAAGTTTACCTTTCGCATTTCTGTTTCTCGTGTTTCGTTCGTGCAGTCTTGAGGTTATTTTATTCTGCACTCTATCTCGCCTTCGCTTACATAAAATGCAGTCGTCATACCACGTAGAAACACAAGTTAAATAAATCTGTATAAAATTTGTGTGAATGAGCAGTTGAGCAGACTAATAATATAAGTCGACAAAAAATGTTATTGTAAATCAACTTTTATAGGTAATTTCACAGAAAATTTTAATTTTCTCTTTTTAAGTCCATCAAAAGATATAACAAAGCAGTTGGATTTTATATTAAATATTCTCGTGAATTACTCGTAAATAAAATTATAATATTAAATTATACTTTAAATATTTTTACAAAATCAGTTATTTTTTGCGTAATTAAAGAAAATGAGTTTACATCGCACTATTTCATCCAACAATAATTAAACATGTGAATGCATTTTTAACATCAAAATATCGCAATGAAATCCATCGTATTACGATTACATGATAACATATCAATTCGTTTCATTAAAAAATGCTGATGTTAGCGTAATCGATTTTCCCAGCGAGGAAAAAAGGGAAAAAGAAAGAGAAAAATAGAGAGAGAGAGAGAGAGAGAGAGAGAAGTATTGCTCATCGGCGTCATTTGATCGCGATAACGCGGAAGTGTCGGCAGTTTCACGCGCGGCAATAATACGTCGAATGACGGAGCAGTCTCGCAGGACAATCGTTCGTAGGGCCGTGTAGGGTGTCGAAATGCAATTCATCATGCTGCAGGCAGAACTACAGACAGAGAGAAAGAATGGTAGAGGAAACGGTGGGAGGCAGTGCACGATGGGTGCGACTGGGCCTCGGGAGCCTCTCGGTGCCCTCGCACGCACTCGACGCATCAATCTTCTTCGCCAACAATGTTCGCGTAAATTACCCTCATCGATATCAAAGTGACGAGGGTGGCAGCCAGCGACGGCCGGCGGTGGAGCTTGCGGAAGAGTCCGACCCTTATCTCGCACGCGTTAGAAAATTGAGTTTACAGAGAGACCTCTCCCGAGGACCCGTCCTCGAAAGAAGAAGGCTCTCTCCTTCTTCCTGTCACGTGCACGGCTGTCACTTGCACATGATGAACATTTCGTCACCTGTTCCGCGACAGCGAGGGTATTAGAGCGTTACAAAAGGGTTGAATTCTCTCACATAACAACAGAAAATATAAATGAAGACACAAAAGTTATGATAAATCTTTGAAAATCTGTCTTTTATTAATATTATACTCTATACAATATTTGCTGAAAAAAAATAATTTCAACATGATTAAAAGCCTAAAAATCCTTTTATATTAAAGTTGTATAATTAGAGTTCTTTCAGAGATGCTTGAATAAATACGTGATTTATTTTATAATTATTCGTCGATTTAAAGATTTGTTTTTTTTTTTTTTAATACAATGTGACATAATTCACGTTGAGAAAACAGTTTCTTTACTTACTGCACTATGATGCGCGATACTCGTGGGCGTAAAAAAATAGATAAAAATAGATAAAGTGATAATACATGGAACACCGAATTTGTATACCGAATCTCGGTTCGAAGCCGGTTTGTAAATTCAAATATGCGCCTCAGGTTGAAATGACATCGATAGTGCTATAAATTATTAGCATAGCATGCTCCGAGCATGCCTGCGATGTGTACACAGCAGAGTTTGGTAATGCGGCTTTAAATTTTCTTCAGGCATTCCCGACAACTCGCGTAGAATACGCAGGCAGAAGCTGCAGGTAGGCGAGGGATTAGACCGTAAAAGTTTCGACCCAATCTCAGAGCGACGACGTCAACGTGCCAACGATATCGGAGCTTAATGTACTGTTATGATCTTTATGGCTGCTGTTTATAGGCCATTACGATTGAGTTTTCATACCAAAACAGACTCAGTCGTTACGGGAAATCTATAGCATTACTCGCTGTAATAAACACCCTCAAAATACTTGCGGCGAAGGTTTTTCGTCAGAAATTATTTTTTAGTTTTGTGCGAAATAAATATTCACGACGATTCAATTCAAGATTTTCCGAAATAATTTCGTTTAGACACACACAAAATTGAAATAATTTATAAATGCATTTTTTGCATACTTTTAATTTACTATTATATTTTTTTATTTTATTTTCATAATATCTATTAGTGAAGAATTAAAAAAATGTCAATTTTTCCAATCTGTCTAAAGTCCACATCTTTTTTCGATTTAGCAAGTATTTGAATCGAAAAAGGGTGACGAGATATTATCTTCAATTGTGCGGCAACGCGGTATACATATTATCGCACTTTTATCGGCGCGATCTCTAGCGATTAATACGATAGAGCAAATTGCGATTAGAAAAACGCGCTTGTCGTGTCGTAACGACCGGACAGCACCCCCGTTATGCGTTTAAGTGCACGCAACGGAATGCATAATGCAGATAAACTCCGGTCGATAAGTCGACGAGCTGGCGCGGCTTGCACGGGGACTTTTGAGATCGCAGTGAGATTATCTTAAAACGGTGACAACGAGCTGTTCTTTCATCGAACGGAAGCATGTTAATTCTTGTTCGCGTACGCAAATCTCAGGGAGTGAAGTGAGAATAAAGATTTTGAGATTCTTGTTCTGAATAATTCTTGCAAAAATGCTGTATAATACTTACGAGCTTCAAAATTAATTTCAAAAGATCCAGCGCAATTTTTCTCTTCAATTCTTATCAGCTCGAGCGGAGAGAAAATGATTTTTATTACATTGTGATAAAATTTAAAATCTTTATCGCTTATCAGCACGAATAATCTTCTGCACATGGTTCAAGCTTCAAAATGCTTTTTTTGAAACTTTTCTACGATAAATTTTCACGCTAGAACAGTTTGAAAACAGCCCATTTTTTGACGTGTAAAAAGTGTTCCCTATATTTTTGTGCGTAGTGTATAATATTTTTTACTATTTACTATTTAAATAGTAAAAAATATTATACACTATTTTTTACTATTTAAATAGTAAAAAATATTATATTCACACAATAAGATTTTGTTCCGGCCGTTAGCAGATTTAGAATTATTAAATTTATTTAACAAACACTCCATTATTCTATCGACCTTTAATGTTACATCGCGATATTTTAGTCAGGGCGCGAACAGTCATGTATCGATACGGTACTAACGCGGAGGGGGGAAAGAAGAAAATTCTTTAGAAGGGGGAAAGATTTTCGATTTAGCTTTCTGTTTTGCGAACAGGACTCTGCCTTCTTAGGCTTCGTCTCGCCCGGATGTTTGGGAGAAAAACATCGCGTGTTAAGAGAGCTGTTATATACGGTATCAATCTCTCTATATGAGTACTGTGTAAGCCATTTAAAATACATATTAAAATATTAAACTATTTAGTTTATCTTATACTTCACCTCCGAGAAATAACGTCAAATACATGACATTTAGGTATCAATATAGATTATCTGTTGACTTCTTATATAGTTGTTTTGACATGCAAATTCCACCTACCCGCTGCCTATTGGCCGATAGAAATCGCGCGATAACGTATGCCTTTTTTTGACTATCAAGTTGAGGTGCTTTCGTCGCTTTTCGTCGGAATCAATCTGCCTTTTGAGCTGCGACCGAAATATATTGACTCTCGTGAGTTGACGTTACCTACTATAACCGAGTGCGTTAATTATTATTATCCTCTCCCTTTATAATTGCGGTGGAGAACACGCTGAGTTAGAACGAGAGAGATCGGCGATTAAAGGCATCGCGAAAACGGTAAAACAGATTTACATATATATATATATATATATATATATATATATGATGCTTAAAGGTGATATTAATCTTAATCTTAATTTTAATTTTAATTTTGATTTTGATTTTAATTTTGATTTTAATTTTGATTTTGATTTTAACATAAAATTCTGGATAAAAATAGATTGACAGATAAAGTGACAGGTTTGTTTCAAAGAATTATAGATTATATAGTTATGTGTGTATATATTTGTATATATAGATATTTATATTTATATTTAGATGTTTATATATGTATTATATTTATTATATTTTCTATATTTTTATAGAGTTTTTAGTTCATTTCAGTTTAGTTTATTTTATTTTATGGGATATATTTTGGATTATATTTGGTAGAATTAGTAAGCGAACTCATACGATTTTTAGAATTCAAAATATGAAATCAGGTAGGTTTAGTAGAATTCAAGATATGAAATGGTTATATATAAATACGTAAAACATGTAAGCTGAAACTCATCCTAAGCTGAAAAGCAAGGATTAAGAATAAATAAATAAATAATAATATATATATATATATTATTATTATTATATATATTATATATATATTGTATATATATATATATATATATATATATATATATATATATTATAGCAATAAAGTTTATATATATTTATTTATACAATCATTTACATTGTATTCATCAACAGATAACATAAAAACCCAAAGAAATCTTCTTTATGTAAGAAAAAAAAAATGAAAAAGATAATGAGCCAGAGAGTAATTATATCATATAGATAGTAGTCATAACATGACGAATATTAAACATCTTGTACTTACTTCTATTATTAGTTACTTTTTTATTTTTATTTTTTTATTTATATTATCATTAAACTTCTTATGCTTCTATGTTTTTACACTTAAAGAAATATATTGTTTTCCTAATTCCTTTTGTTCTCTATTTGTTTTGTTATATGTGCACGTACGCACGTACACACGCACACACTACTCTCTGGCCCATTATCTTTTTCATTTCTTTTTTCTTAGATAAAGAAGATTTCTTTGGGTTTTTATGTTATCTGTTGGTGAATACAATGTAAATGATTGTATAAATAAATATATATAATATATATATTTATTTATTTATCAGGTGACCTAACGGAAAAAAAACTTCATAATAATCAAGAAAATGAGACTAAGGAAAATGAGCAGGAATCTAAAAAGCACAAACGAAAAGATAAAAAATGTTTAAACTTCCATAAGGAAGCAGGCCTGAATTACGTTAGACAATTGCAAAATTGCTTGACTGAAATAATTTAAGAATATTATAATAACAATGTGTCAATCAATAATGACACAAATTATGCACAAATTATATTATGTAAATCTTATTTCGATAATTATTTCAGTAAAAATAGCTGTGGCATCCTGAATTTCTTATAAACTCTTCATTTATGATAGATGAGATTAAAAGCTTGCTTACTCAATCTCCGGTAAAATTAAATATAAATTAAAGTATTTTATATTAATAAGTGCTTCATAGAATATGTATTTATTACACAGTTAATATATAAATTTTTTAGAAAAGCTGGTTGTGACTTAACAAAAAGATATTTCAATATATAAAAATGCTTGAATGTCTAAGATATTATACGATGTACAACATGTCGAACTATTATGATGAAAAACCTAACAAAGAGCAATTTTTGGAATGGGATGCTACTATTGTGGCACAAAGACTTCGAGAAGGATGTAACTTACTCTGTAAAAGCGTCATTAGATAGCATCGCATTTGAGGTACTGAATTACCTAAGAGAAAAACATCCCGACCCTTTCAATATTCTCGATGCTCAGTGAAAATTTTTTCTATTGGAAAAACAGCGATCATAATCATTGGAAAAAACAGAAGGAACACAAATTAGTAATTCAGTCGACGAATATATATTATACAAATTAAATTTTCGACTAAACAATCGAAAAAATTAAAATACATGTGTATAGATTATGTAAGTTGTATATTATAATACATTACAATTATGGTAAATTATTATACTGTGAGCATATGTCATGTTCGTTATATCGAAAAATGTTCTTTCTCTAATTAATTTATATATTATAATTGCCGGCATAGGTCTTAGAAAATAAATGTAGCAAAGAAATGATTTTATTAATAATATATCACAGCGTGGCTAAGAGACTTGGTCTAAGTTTCGAAATAGGAGAACAGACGGGCGTATCTATCTACTTTGAAAACCAAGATAGTAAGTATAATAATAGATTTAAGATTATTTATTCTTTCGATATTTTTACTCTTATCATGTACATTTATTATGATTAATTGTTTACAGTAATAGGAATAGTCAATAAATGGTAGTATATTTTACTGTAAGATTTAACAAATTCCCAAGTGACTTTATGATGCAACAGTTATTATCAAACGGTATTATATTAAATATAACATCAGATAAAGAGGTTAGTCTCCAACTACTTTTATATAATTTCTATTAACATAATTAATAAATTCATAACCTTGGCAAAGATATAAATCAATATAATAAGCTTCATAGGAAAAAGAATTATTTTTCATTTCCGCGTTTGTAATCTTATTTATATATTTAATCCTTTTTTTCATTATTACAGATGATGCAGTATCTTACTGAGTACTCTCATTTGAACCTTGAAATATAGAAGTATAAAAAGATTTTGCACGTGGTATGTTATCAGAACATGACGAATATTAATAATAGAGGGAAATCTATCTCTTGTTTCTCTTATAACATATATAATTATGTATATACGAATTATAATTATCTATAATTTAACATAAAAATCTATTTAGGAATACTTGGCAAAAATATTTAATAAAAATGTAATCTTGCCAGACATTTTCAAGTTCATGAATCAAGACCATATGAAACAAAATTTGCGATTGGAACGATTGTACTCGTAAGACATAAGGATTAATCGACAAATTGTTCGACTAGCGTGATAATCGGATGGCATCGTAATAATGATAGAAATAATGTCGAGTTTTTTATGAATGAAAAATTATTTATCAATCACTATTATGTAATGCCATTGAGGATCTGCAGTACTTTTAATGCTGCAGAACAACAGACACATTACGTAATGCTTACCGAAAATAATAATATGTTAAAAATATGTGTGCTGATGAAATGTGTTGCGTACAAGAAAGTATAAATATCATTAAACATCTTTATTTTAAATTTTATTTATTTATTGTATGAGTTCTCTTTTTACACACTATAAAATATTTTATTTTTATTTTAATTTATTTATTTTAATTATTAATTTTTTATTAGATTATTTCATTTATTGATTTTTTCTTATTGCTGGTTAGCATTAATTTATTTTTTGTGCCTTTTATTTTAGACGCTTAAAACATCGAAATGGATCGATAATAGCGAAATAGGTCGCTATTTCTGTAGATTTGAGAGCACACATTACATACCAAACAAAATGCTGGCAAAATTTTTCCCAAATGATGCTGCTATAACTGCTGGAACAATATCTAAAAATTAATAGTATAAATTACAGTATGTAATATTAGAATATGCAATTATAAATAAAATATTTTTATTAAATATTATATATATATATGTATATATAATATAAAATTTTTTCCATATACACTCTTTATGAAATGTTTTATATTTCTTTTTTATTATTATTATTTGCGCCAGAAAAATTTCATCGAAGGGTTTTCAGGTAGAGCACAATGTACACTACCTGAAACTCTTCGAGTTTCGAAGTTTTATTTTTTTTCGAAAAAGAAAAAAATTGTTTGGAAGAAAATGTATATCCGCCTTTTGTTCATTAGTAGTCCTAGTATAAAGGGATACATACGCTTTTTAAAACTTTCTATACCACGAATATGAGTTGGGTAAGATTAAAATTCTTACAGATGAGTGTGCAAGGAGAAAGAAGAACGAAGCTCCTCCCTCTGCTCACGCATTCAATTCTATTTAGGTTTATTTAGTAAACTTTTTTTGTTAATAACTTTTTAATAAAGATTTTTACTTAGAACTTTATATCTTTTATAAATTTCATTTTTATAATAATTTTATTGATTTCTATCAATAAACTTAAATTTTTTTTTTGTATGCATTCTCATTATTTCTTTTGTCTATTATTTCCTTCTTTTTTGAATCTTACAAAAATAAAAATGTTTTAGAAAACACATTTATTACATATATTTAGCTTTATTTTAACTCTTTTTATATGTCGAGATTTGAATATTAATCCTTAATCAATGATAAAGATTTTTCCATCATTTTTTCTTTTTTGATTGATATTCTGTCTACGAATAAAACAGAGTATTTAAAAAAATGTTTTTAATATTGTATAATGTAATTTATACTATTAATTTTTAAATGTAGCTCTGGCAGTTGTAGCGGCATCCTTTGAATAAAGCTTTGCCAACATTTTGTTTGGTAATGCGTGTTTTGAAATTTACAAAAATAGCAACCCATTTCGCTACTGTTGATCCATTTCGGTGTTGTTAAAGTTATAGTGTCCAAAAAACACAAAAAATATATTCATGAAAACTAATAGAAAATAACTAAACAATAAATAAAATAATATAATAAAGAAATAATTAAAAAAATTAAATAATTTAATTTAAAAAAATACAAACAAAATGTAAACCAAAATAAAATATTTTACATTGTGCACGAGTCAGTCAGCTGTAAGCCTGCAGAGTGAGCACATCTAATAAATACTTTCGTATTTTTAGTTATAATAGAGTTACTTATTTTATCATTTCCCATGAAATTCTATAATAAAATCTAGATCTAAAAGCTTTAGAGCATAATGTAGACCAAGTCTTCTAGCTATGCTGTGATGTATTATTAAAAAATTATTTCTTGATCACATTTATTTTTTAAGACCTAAAGCAGAAATTATAATACATAAATATAATAAATAAATTATGGTGTTGGAATCGTTCGAGTAATGTAAATAGGAGCAATGTCGTCCATAAAATTAATTGTAAAGGTTGTGATACTTTTTACGTAAGCGCGCCAGACATATAAATCCCTGAAAAACAAAATTTTGGAACATCGGATTCAGACATTAGATATAATAGTGTTCAAGAGTCGGTCATCACTGACCTCGGCGGATCATCTTTAATCATAATTTTGCAATGATGTGCAATATGTCTGGTTCTTAATAGTTTGTGAAATTTTAAATCTGTTTTTTAATTGTTTATTATAATATATTTTTTATCTATTTCATTTTTATAAAGAAAATTTTTGCAGGAATATTATGTACATTGTGTTATTGGTTAACAAAATAAAATTATAGAAAATTTAAGAACAAAAAGTCGCCTTTGAAAAAATTTCTCTTCGCAAAATTTCTTGTACTTGGCTGTCCGGAATTGTTTGCACACGTGTCTGAGGTTGATGATAATATCGTCAATACTGATATTAGCCAAAAATGTTATCTACCATCTCTTGTACTACAGTTCTTCATTCTTTGTCCACTTTAATTCTGAATTCTGATAAACCTAAATATTTTCTTACAGTTTCTATTCAGTTTCCTTGTGAATATACGCATAAAAGAAAAATTTTATTTAAAACTAGACAAAGTTTCTCAGGTCATAAATATTCGTGTGACAAATCTTTCGAGTTTCAAAGAAATTAAAAAAAAAAAAACAAATGCATGCCTTGCTTTTGTTCGAAAAATATGTTTTGACAAAAGGGGAAACTTGTTTAGAATAAAGTCATTTAGGAAAAATTAAAACATTCCTTTTTCAATAGCTTTATTATTTTAATGTTTTATGTTTCAAAAAATTTTAATCCAAATTTTTCAAAATGATGAACACTATTATAATAGTATCAGATATTTATAGGACATATTAGGTAATAAAAATAAGTATTAATTTAATAATTAATAAAATTAAATAAATTGTATTAATTAGAAATTAATAGTTGATTAGTAACAAATTGATACGTGGATTGTTCGTTCGCAACGATTAAACTGCTTTTCGAATTCTCTCGACACGATTTCATGTGTCTCGTAATAATAATTTATACAGAGCAGTTACTTAGTCAAAACATTTCTTATCATAAACAATTTTCTATACATGTGCTAATCTATATCGAGAGATATATATTCAAACATATATAAGTTTTTATTTTTGCAAAGGAATAAACGTAACATAAATCGTGGTAGAAAATCTTTTTTAATGTTTATATTCTTCTGTAAACATATTCAATTAATATATTATACACTATTGTGTATAAATGTGTGTATAAATTGTGTGAAAATGTATATTGACATTGAGTTCGTTAATATCACAGGAATTACAGCAATATCAGACAACATGCTGCATACAGTCATAGGACACCTAAGTATGTAATAGATTAAAGTAAGATATAGGATAAATGCGAAGGACACTTGACAAATATAAATTTTTTTTTTAATTTAAAAAAATGAATAACATCAAATATACTCAAATTACATTCTATTTTTATCTGACAAGAAATAAATATTTAAGTATCAAACACGTATGTAATTCTTCAAATATTTTCAGTATTACAAAATTATAATATAATATAAAATTGTAAAGAATAATTTTCTCCGCATTTTTATTGCAAATTATAAATACTTTAAAGTAGATCGTACAAATTTTGAAGAAAATATTTATTTTTTTTTCTCTTTCGTTTAAGGTCATGTCGTTACGATCATGTTAAGATCAGTCGTACAGTAAACAAAATATTGTATCAACAAATATAGTTTAATCATGTAACAGACGTTGTGCTGCAAAGAGAGTGCTATTAGTTCTAATTACAGGAATCATTTTGAATATTTTTTAGTACAATACAAAGCACTACAAAAACTCAAAAAATACAACAATGGTACAGTACAAAATATTACACATACATAATAAGATACTCTATAAAATATATAAAAAATTATTAATAAATTATTAATAATATATATCATAATCTTAGGAAACTGTACGAGAAGATGTTCCATTCGAAATAACACACAAGATTTTAAAGGAGAAAGAATTTTGTAATCCACTTATTCAAGAAGAGAATCTAAATTTTAGTAATGTAATTTTAGAAACATTTCAATCTAACCCGAATTTCATTGGCCAGGTAATATGCTTTAATAATAAAAGTTATTTTGTTTTACACAGACATGCGTATAACAGAAAGAGAACTATCTATAATAAAATATAATAAGATATAAATTAACAATACAAAATTATATGAATCTATTAAAAAGTGATATATTATAAGATAGAAAAATGCAATTGACACTTATCTTATAGGTAGATGCGGAGACAGGAGAACAAAATACATTCCAACAAATGAGAGAGAAAAGCGTGACATGTGCAATTTGGATGCAAAGAATGAGTATTCGACCCAATGATGTAATAACCATATGCACACATAATCAATTAGATGCTTACGTACCATTTCTGGCAGCCCTGTACATTGGTGCTATAGCGAATCCGTTGGATGAACATTTGATAACATTAGGTACATTTTTCTTTCTTTTAATTTTTGCAACATTTATTAAACATAAATTAATTTAATTATTATTAAATATTATAGAAAATTTAATTTATTTTCTAAAACAAACCAATCCAAAGATGATCTTCATCGACGAAAAGTTCATTAAAGCAGTCCTAAAGTTTAAATACTATAGAGAAATTACAAACATAGCTACATTTAGAGATAGCCATAGGACAAAAATCGTACTTTTCGGCGAGACAAAAACTGTAATTGTAAAACGTATGACTTTAAAATCAATTCTAAAAAGCAACTACAATCCAGAATGGATTAATAATTTTTCTTGTACTAAATTTCTGAATATGAAAGAAACGATAATAAAATTGTTTACTCCGGGCACAACTGCTTCTCCTAAACTTATAGAAATTCCTCGTTCAGCTTTATTCGCTCCACTAGACCAACTAGCACCCTACATGTGTGAAAATGATGTCGGGCTATGGTTCGAATCCTTAGGTTTTATCAATGGCATATTTATGACTATTCGAGCTATTATTTCACATGTAAAAGTGATCAAGATTAGATCAAAATTCAACACAGAAATAGCGTGCAAATTAATACAACAGTTCAAAGTAATATATATTAGAAATTTAAATTTTTATAATATATACAAGGTATCCTATGATTGGTAAAAAACCTAATAGCTAATAGCAGATTCTTGAGATCATTTGGAGACGATTTTTCCTCAGCAAAAATGTCGAAGCGTCAATAATTTCCAAGTTATAAGCGATTGAAAAAAGGCGTTTTACGCAAACTAAACTTTTGGAATTAAAAAATTACTAATAGTCTTCTAATAGAATTTTAATTTAAGAGTTAATTACAAAAATATATGAAGACAAAAATTGGAAACTTGCAAAAAATGATGACATCTTTCGAGATTTTCATTGAGGAAAAATCGACTCCAAATGATCTCAAGAATCTACCAAGTTCTTCATCTTAGCAAGTTTTTACCAATTACAGAACACCCTGTATATAAAATATAAAATATATTACGTATGAAATATAAAATATTTCATTGTGTATTTATTGTAGGTAACATGGGCATTTTTTGAAACTACTTTGTTCACTCAATTGGTGAACTCAGACGCTCTTGAAAAATGTGATATTTCCTCTTTGAGAACAATCGTATATAGCGGTTCACATGTCGTTCCAAAACTTTTTTTTGGTTTTAAAAACCTAGCAAATACTGTTCAAAATATTATTCAAACATATAGTATATGCATTTTATAATTATGGATTTTCCACGAACAATAATAGTTATATAACATTTATAATTGATGAATTTTTTCAGGTATGACTGAAACAGGTATTATCGCTTATGAGCAATACCCTGGGAAAGACGAATCCTGTGGTTATGTGAGTAGGAACGTTAAATTGAAAATCAACCCTATAAATTTTTTACGTAACAAGATGTCAAATATATTCGCTCCAAATATAATTGGTGAGATCTATTGCAGTTCTCCGTACATGATGCGCAAGAATCACAAAACTGTTACGTACAATGGTGGGTAGTAAATGTTTTTAATAATCTTTTTTAATATATATACAACAATAATTTTTTATAAATTGCCTAAACCATTCATTAAATGCATTTTGTGCAATCTAATTCGTACAGAGGAATTTAATATACATTGGTTCAAAACTGGAGATCTAGGTTACTATAATGAACATGGCAAAATTTATGTTATCGGACGGATCAACCAACAGTTTATATACAACGAACAGTGTGTAGTTTTCCCGAAGATAATTCAGAGTTTGTTAGAAAATCATTCAGCGGTGTTTGAGACCGTTGTAATCCCTATTTATCTACCATTCGATCTTAAAGATTATAGATATTCAATGGCATTTGTTACAAAAATTCCAGGAAAAGAGGTATATAAATATATTATTTCTTATAAAATCAAAAATTATTTACATATTTATAAGAAATATGAATATTGTGAAAGATGGTATTGCTTTTCTAGCCGCTATCAATCAAATATAATTTTTATATAAAAGGTCTCAAAATAAACAAAAATGATATATAATGTTCTAAATTCGATCGGAGTTAAGATACATGCAATATACATATAAGTACATTTTAATTTTTTTTTTAGTGACCATTGACTAAACATGATTTTATATGTGTGTATCACATGAATCTCGACTCTCATCCGATTTAGAACATTATATGTATAAACTATTTCTGTTTATTTTGACTTCTTTTATACAAAAAATTATGTTGATCGATGGCCGCTGAAATAAACAATGTCAGAAATATCCATACCACTTTACAATATTGTATCTCAGGTGACGCAAGAAGAACTGAAGCAATTAGTGGAAACATTCTGCAAAAGCCGTGACAAGTTCAAATACATTAAACTTTATGTAGATGTAAAATTTGTTCGTGAATTTCCACGCACTCCTAATGGAAAAATCTATCAAAAGTTACTTCATAACTGGGTCCAACAATATAGTATAAAAATACAACGTAAGAATAAATATTAAAGTAGCTGTATGTGTGCGTGCGTGCGTTCGTGCGTAAAAAAACAATTTTTACATATTATTATTTTCCGATTTTTACACTTTTTAATAATTCTAAATTATTTAATAAGCTAAACTCTGACTTAATAGCATCATGCTATATATTTAAGAAATAAGTTTAGATTTTATTATTTATATAAGAATTATACAACACAAACGTTAATATAATTATTGTATTACAAAATTATTACATTATACAATAAAATATTTTATATAAATAGTCATAAGATGTATTTTATTATATATAAAAACTCTTTTTACAGCTTTCAAAAGTTTATTCCTCATAAAAGTTTGATCATCCTGAAATGTGTTTTAATTGTATTCACTCTTCCCCCCCCCCTCTCTCTCTCTCTCTTTCTCTCTCTTTGTAAAAATTTTCTAAAATTTATAATTTTTTATAATTTTTTTAAAAATATGTATTTTTTAAAGATATTACATAATAATTGCTTTGCATATTCATTCCTTTATTAATTTTATATAATTATAAAATTATAAAGTTCTTCATATTAATTTGATAATGAGTCAGAATAAATTACATATTTTATGTAATACTTATAAGATACAATCTATACGAAAATAATCGATTTCCAAAATTTTCAAAATTCCATTACTTTTATAAAATTTGACTATTATAAAACATGTTAACATAATTATAGTTCAAGGAATTTCTAATTCCTAATTTGTACCAAACATTGTGCAAAATTATTAATATTTTTGACTATTAATATATTTGAAAATATTGGAAATACTACTATTTGAAAATAATGCTTTTTTTTAAGTATTGATTTCTTAACTTTTTTTCTAAAACCGCGTAAATTTTAAAATTTGTGTCTAGAAAATAATAAATAGTATAGAACCGCCTTTATAATAAAATCTTTATAAAGATTAGAGGTGAAATGATAATCATCTAATGGTGTTATTAGGCAAATACCTGATATAGAGGTTTAAAAAATTCATTTCTAATAAAATCAAGCATTATTTATACAAGAAGATATATTATCGTTATTACATATCTCGTAGATATCAGAAGAACTGATCTAATGGAAAAATCCATCGCAAGTTACTTTATATAATAATATAGTGCGTTCTCATATATTTTAATAAAGATATATAATCTGATTGATCTGACGTCAGCATTATAATATAACACATGTGATAACAAATAAATAGCCAAAAATATGGATACAAAATTATATAAAATTGTGGGATAAAGTGGAGATAAAGATGTTATTAATTAAATGACGGATTTATTGAGTATATAGAATGTAATATAATGGTACGCACAGAATGATGGCTGAATACAAGACTGCCCTGCAAGACTGCATTGATTAATCGTGCTTTCTCAATATCTTGTACTAATACTAAACAGTTGACAAACTGATACCTTTCTATTATAAACAATGCTGGATGATCATTTAGCCGATAACGCTGCAACCTCTCAACAACACAAGCGCGCACATAAAACTTATTTTCTAACAACAGCGCTCTGAAGAATACAGAGAGTATGTTAAATAATACTTTTTAATTCTACAAATTAAATATATGTTCGAATCTCGTGACTTGAACATATGAGCCAAGAGATATATCAAATTGCATGATGATGCAATATTTTAATATTTTTAATGAAAAATGTAATTTATATTGAATTTCATTATTAAATTTAATAATGTGTAAAAGATTTTTTTATCAGAAATGCAAAGTTTTACATAACTAGATTAAAACAAATTTAACTGTGATCCTAAAGCGACTCAAAATAAAAAAATTATACGTAAAACAGAATTGATAAATTTTATATTACATTCCAATATCAACAATTATATTCCTGTACATACATTCTTATATATAATATACGATTGCAGTTGCAATATCTCATTTTTTAAATAAAATTTTATGATTCTTTTTACATAGTTCTTTAATGAACCTGTAATCAATCTGTAAAATTATTACGTTGAAATCAGCAGAAAATATCAATAGTTTCAAAATTTCATGTATGTGTTACTATATTTTACAATAAATTAAAAAATATTTTATAAATTTTTTATTTTTTGCAAATCTTGTTTTAACGTCTTTATATTTAAAATAATTAGAAACATCAACAAATAAATATCAATATCAATATTAACATAAAAAATTATTTTTAATTCCATTTAAATTAATACAAAATATTAATAATATAAAATATGTATGTTAGTTTCAAAGTTACAGCTTAATTGCCTAGCAAATTTGAGAAATAGATTTGTACCATAAGCGCATAATTGTCAATAAAATGTTTCGCATAAAATTATATAGATTAATACACAAACTATAAATATCGAAGAAAATTGAATTATATCGCATCGCATATAAAGCATTAAATAATGGATATTATCTCATGCATGTCACATGTAACTGACCGTATGGAATACACATCGCGTTTTATTACATATTATAATCCGAGCATCGTGGATAATGTCGCGATAACTAAATTAATATTGAATTACTCCGCGAAAAGATAACCATAGGATAAAATATCCTCCACAGGATTATCATATAGCGTTGTTTACAGCACACGTCCCAGTATTTTACCGCGTCGCAGTTACATCGCAGCCCCTCATTAGCGAAGCGAAATTACTCGGATTCGATTATCTTCCGCAACGCGGTAGTGGAAGCGACGCAATATCATCGATAACACTTTATTTTACTGATAAGCGCGACGTTTTACCCGATTGCTTTTAACGATTGGCGATCAATCGGCCAAACGATTTCGCACAGTTTTGGCTTCCGGACTCGCAACCGAGCAACCTGTATCAAACTGTCTGACCGCTGCCAGCTCTACCCTCCTCACCCGTTCACCGGCTGGTCGACTGGTCTCTGCGTAGACAAGGGGATAGATAAAATCGGTATTACGTTTAGGGACACGCACGTGGAAACCTATTAACGAACGCACGCTCATGCATCCGAGCGCGCGCGGCCGCTGGCTATGACTCACACACAGAACACGCATACAGAAACACCGACAATCGCTGTGATTTACGTGATGCCGTGCCACTACGCTGCCCCCTTCCCCCTCCAACCCCTCTTTCCGTTCTCCCGACACTTAAATTTCATGCCATTCTATTAACCTCTGTACCTATAATACATCCCTACGTTGCTATGAAATTTTGGAAAATGGCTCGATATATTTTCCGTTACGGAAACATTTACATTCTCCACTTTCAAATTTGATGATCTGCAATCTCTGATTCAGTAGCACATAATAATAAAACATTGGTTTTAATAGAATTTTATATCACAATTGAGTTTTGGTAAAGCTACAAAATATTTTATATTGGAAAATTGGTTTTTTGTTTTTCTTTCTCTCTCTCTCTCTCTCTCTCTCTCTCTCTCTCTCTCTCTCTCTCTTGCGTTCTCTATTAAATTTTTCTACATTTTATGTAATAAAATCATTTTAATACAATATTTATAAAATGTGAGAAGCAACGGATATTTCCAGCTTTTCTCATATTATATGCCAATATAAATTTTGTACCTATAAAAATTTTAATTAATAAATCATTTTCTACGCATATTGATTCTTTATTATAAAGTCAGACATCAAATTTATAATGTCTAGTTTAACTCAATCTTAAAAACTCTTTTTCAACACATTTTAACAAAGAAAAAATTCATACATTGATCGTATAAAATTAATAAATAATATATATAATTAAATAGCTATAATGAATCAAAATAAATCTAAAATAAATTTAAACTAATTAAGTATTATATTTTAATCGTCTTAAAAATTATGTTTTTTTCTTGTATATACTTATTATTACTCTTATCTAAATCAAATGTTTCAGTTCTAATAATAATATGGAAAATCGAAATGTGCCATTTAATAGCACTGTTTTAAATATGTTTTAATTGCGATAAAAATCAATATTAAACTTCCTGTATTCTTAGATCTCGACGAAAGTACCAAACTATTATAGAAAAAACTCACTTGAGCAGTCCGCTTTTTAACGAGCGTTTCAATTAAGCAATACGGACGTTAACGATATTTTAATTGATAAAATTTTGCAAACGTTAGTAGATCGCTGTAGCGAGGACACAAATTTTCAATTTTCGCTGTCGCGAGATGGCGAAAAAGTTTAATTGCCGGCGTCCCACCAAAGTTGTTCGCGTGAAACTTTTTAAAGCAGTTCCGGTCGACTTAAACGACCGTTTTGCCAGCTCTCGAAAGAAAAATTGAACGAAAAACTGCGACTTTGCAAGAAAATATGGCAAAGGTTTTAAAAACGAAATTATATCCTTTCGTAATACCATATTACAATTTTGCTATGATGTTACAATTATACAGATTACTATTTTATATATACAAGATATAAGCATATTATATCTTATGTGTATAGATTATTTTTTTAGAAAAGAATTCAAGAATTTTTATTTCGTCTATATATTTATTCCACGTCTGACACGAGTATAAATTGCACTCAACGAGCGGTAAACTAAACGATGTACTTCCCACACGAGAAAATATTATACCAAGCTCACTCTCTCATATCTTGCGTGTTTTATAGAGTTGATCTTACTCTTACATTGATTCTGTATCATCACCAATCTTGGCGCGACACTGATTGTGAAAAGTTTTTCTGCCCGCTTCGCCTTTCGTTTCGTCAAAGAAACAAGTCGTGTTGCCAAGTGAGCCGATCCAGGAAGCTTCATCACGAATACGCAGTCTGGACGAGAGAACGTCCCGATATCGGATCGTCCGTTATACAGAATGACGTTTGCTCTGCCAAGATACCGGCACATGCAGGCGAGAACATGGCTGTATATTTTCCCACAGATTTCCCACTCAAACGCTTCTCAGAAATATCTTGCAGGATCTGCGCTTAGTCATGCAGCATAGTGCATATTTTAGATCGCATCAATTCGTTCTCTCTCACTCTCTTTATATATTTTCCATCGATATTTTCTCGACATTCGTCGCGAAAAGTTTTCATGTAGATTGTAGAGATTTTTTCTGATTTTCTGGATATATTTAAAAGAATATTTGTATGTGCGCGTTTATTCGAAATCACGTTCAGTAAAATTGTTGATATGCGAAAGTGAGTATTATAAAAAATAAGCAACATAGAAAAAATTGCAAATTATTTGTTGTAAAACCTTAGAAATATATTTAAAAGACCTTAGAATATATATTTAAAAGTATTCAAGTAGGTTCATATTTTAATTTGCGATTTTTGATGTATTTTATTTTAAATTTAGTACCTATATATTGTCATTATTTATATTTTGATCTAACTTTGTATCTAAAATTTTAAAATATTTCAATTCTTTGTATTTGTATTTATCTTTGACTTTGTTATTGCTGGTATGTTATTACATTTCTGAGTAAAAATAAATATACACACATATACTTAAACTCTTAATACACTGGCAGTTCTTTATACAACGGAAAATATATTATTATCAATAATTAATAAGAAATCCTAGTTTTTTTTTTTTTTTATCAAACTCGATAGAAGTATCATACACAAATAGGATTTATTTTTCTCTAAAATTTAGACAGAATTAACGGAAACATCAACGTTGAATAGAGTTTCCGATTCGTACAGCGTTTGTTTATAAGTCAGTAGTACAATTCGCTAAACAGGATGACATTATGCATGCACGTTACACTTCCGGCTATCGCGCAATAGTGGAATGAAGGCACGTGGTCGCAAATTCACCCTCTCGTTGGTAAAACGCGCCCACCACCGAAGTTCGCCGCAGAATAAAGAAGGAAGTATACGCGGTGGTTGAATAAGGTCGTATGCGTACAGAAGAGTGGGGAGCGTGGCGCGCAGCTGCGCGCGCATCCGAGTCACGCTGCTGCCGGTGCCGCGTGCCGCGTGGTCGACCGTCGACGTCGAAGAAATTCAGTAACGCCGGAGCCTCCGAACGGGGAGGTAGTGTTCGACGAGCGTCCGACGAAAACGATACTTTTCTTTGTTATAAAGTTAAACTATCTCCAAATCTTGACTGCCCCGATTACTTCAGCGCGTGTCGTGAGATAGTATGACGATCGATTAGATGTGTTGTCTCTCGAGTGTGAAATTGCTTGCAGAAACACTTGTTTATCCAGCGTGATTGACACGACGAACTTGGAATTTTTCTTCGATTAAAGTGGACCGACTGACTGACCGGTGAAGTGTCTTTGGAAACAGTGAATGACAGTAAAATCACGTGGCTCGCGGATTCCTGCAATGAAAATGTTCTTTCGATGGGTCGCATTCCTCGTGACAATAGCCGTGGCCGTCTTGTCAGAGCCTAATGACCAGACGCAGTCGAAGGTTACGATTCTCAAGTGTTGCCGACACGACGAGGAATTGCGACAATCGAATGGCGATTCGAATGACAACAGTTTGCCCCACTGCGAGCTGACGTCGGACGAGTGGAACCCGTTGATTTACTCGCCAAGTAGAAAAACTTTCGTCAAGATACCCGCCGAGTGGCACATCCTCGATGGCCGAAGACCGGAATGCGACGATGGCTCGGAGCTGATCCACGTGCCCTACCGGAAAGCCAACCCGTTCATCCTGCTCGACAACGGGAATGTGGTACTCGAGCCCGGCAACAGTAACAGCATTCCCGTGAGCCATTATTGCGCCGATTCGAACGCATTGCTTGTGTGCATGCAAAAAAAATCATCAGATGATCGTGCCGCCGCGACGATGAGGCCGCGAGTACGACGATGCTGTGGCGAGAATGCTTCCTTCCACGAACACAAGTGAGTCTCGTATAGCTTTGTGACTTGTTGACTGTCGACGATGTCAAACAAAACGAATATTTAACTTAGGTTAAGTTAGAGTGAGACTAAGTTAGGGTTAGGTTAGAGTGACAGACAAGAGTTTGGAAGCATCTTTCAGACACCAAGGTTGTCTGACAAAGCGAGGTGTTTTTGAAAGTATAAATACAAGTTTTTTTTTTTTTTTTTGAAGCAAATATATAATATATTTTTTATTTATAATCACAAAAGTGATATATTAACGTCTAGTAAGGTCTAAAAAATGTATTATCTCCGGATATTATAGAACAAATGGATATAATATTTTAACTTTTTGATTTATAATGTAAGTCTTTGACTCTCAACCATTTCGTGGTAACTTATTTATTTACCGGTTGCTTCTTACGAGAAATGCGTTGGATATACGCAGCGTGACCTTGGTTGTGATACACGCAAGTTTCTGGTTACAGAATGTTGATGTGCGTGCAAGCCAGTTTTCTAATAAATTCTAACATATAACACATATGCGACTTATAATATATTATGTATGACACATAATATTAATTATTCGATAATCACATAATTTTTAGATAACGATATATATGTATATTTCGAATTATATATTAAGCATATTCGACTCATGATATTAAAATAGGAAAAAATTTTTTATAGAGATCTATATTTCTTCAGATTGTATTTAAATAATTTAAGGAATAATCTTTTCTGTGATCTTTAATTATTATTATTAATCATTGAATGAAATACATTTTGATCATATATACAGGGTGTCTCATAACTAACGAGCCAACGCTCGTGAACGGATAGAATACAGTGAACTGAACAAAAAAGTATTAGGTTATTTTGCGATTTTCGCAATAATTATTAAAATATTAATTAAAAGCGTTTAGCGAACAATATTATACATATGTACAAGATGTCCGATAATAATCGCCTCACCTCTCTAGGGCTGATAGAGCAGGTCAAACTGAACATAAAAGTCCTGTATCATTTTCCGATTTTCGCAATAATTATTGAAATATTAATTAAAAATGCTTAGCGTATGAGCGCGCGCCTCATATAGCGCTCAGCATACCCTGAGCGTTTTCAATTAATAGTTCAATAATTATTGCGAAAATCGGAAAATGATACAGGACTTTTATGTTCAGTTTGACCTGCTCTATCAGCCCTAGAGAGGTGGGGCGATTATTACCGGACATCTTGTACATATGTATAATATTGCTCGCTAAGCGTTTTTAATTAATATTTTAATAATTATTGCGAAAATCGCAATAATTTTGTTCAGTTCACTGTACTTTATTCGTTCACGAGCGTTGGCTCGTTAGTTATGAGACACCCTGTATATAACGCTGTAAAAGCACAATATATATTGCTAAATAGAAGATTAAATTATTCGTTGTCAATTATTTTTTATTGTCAGTTCTATTTTCATTTTCTTAACAATGAGACGTTTTAACGCGTGAAAATACTTTTTTGTTGTAGAAATACTTGCGTTCATATAAAGGAGACTGCGGACGCGCCACCCCTTTTGCCGAATGCGTCATCCGTCGTTGAGATCGTGACGGGATTTCCGACCTGCCCGAAATCTGATAACTTCACGATACTGGGAGAGGCGAAGGAAGCCGTATTACAGCCCGATGGCAGCCTAGAGATATACGACGTCGTTTTACCTACCGGTCAGTTTTGTGTCGAGAGAATCAAGGAACTCAACCAGATAGCCAAGGTGTTTGCTTGTCCGGAACACGTACCACAAAGGTTAGTACATTAAGATTATCGTGTAGACACATACACCTTACGATGTTTTTGTTCTTGCTGTGTTTTTTTGATTTTTGGACCCTGCAACGTGAGTGTGACAAATAAAGATAACGAAATTTCTTTTGCTTATTGTGATAATAACGTATGTGATATAAACGTATGTAAATACTATAAGTTTGCTTTTAAAACTTGTAAAAGTCTTCAAACGGATACATAAAAGTTTTAAATAATTGAAAAAGTCCCATTGTGCTTTTCTGCTTATTCTTTGTTTATTAAATTTTATTTTTTCGATGATTTCATTATTTTTTATCACATTGTTGATTTTATATTGTAGTAATTTGATGTATAGTTTTAATTGAACGAAAAAAGAATAATAATACAAAAGATAATATTCTTTTGTTTTCTAGCAGTTCTAAAAAAGCAAATCAAAAAAAGTCTAATAATAAATAATTCTTTTTTAACATTTTTCTAATAATTTCTAATAATTTACCAGTACGAATATATTGCTTTTCACGATATACTAAAAACTTAATATTAATATATTCCAAAAGCGCACTGTTCTACATAATTGATAACGCGATATCAAGCGTATATATCAGGAAATCGATAATCGATCCTTCAATTATGCAAAGTCAATCTTCTGTTGTTCTTGTTCGCTCTATCATCATTCATTCATCTCATCTGACGAAGAATAAAGTCGAGTCGATCGGTTCCGGCGGTCAAATCATCCAACTCACTTTAAACCTCCAAGCACGATTCGACTTTTTGCCCTGCTAAGTATCGCCTGATTCGATCTGAATTATCGCACGATTTAATTGCGCGTTCGGCGATAGGTGACTGCGCCGTTTCTACGTCACTCCCGACGATATGTCGAGAAAAAGTTGGTTTCCACACACACTTTCACTTCTCCTTTTAATCCTTTCCAAGTATTTCTAGGTCACGTGTGTCGGATCTCACGTCATCCAAGATTCCATTAAAACATTTTCTCACAACTCGATACCGTGTTTCCGCGCACCAGAACGATGAGCGATGAAAATGCTTCTGCTCAGACGATGTTATGTAAATAAAATGGCCTTGTCATACTTGTATGAAGCTAACATTCTGTTTTTTAATTTTTGTATAATCTATAGAGATTTCTTCTCAATGAGTTTAAAAAAAAAAAGAATTACATAATAGAATGAAAAAGAGATAAGTAGTTGTTCGAGCAGATGCGAAAATGGTAACATTTTTATTATGTTAAAAAAAATTGATAATAATTTCTTTGTTTTAATCAATCGATTTGAGTCGTAATATTTTTCGATAAAACTTTTAAGACGCTATCTAGAATTCTTTCAAAAAAAAAAAAAAAAAATTGAAACATGAAATTATACACCTTTATATAAATATCGCAAAAATTAGCAATATACAAATGTTTCAATATTCGAATATTGCGTGACATAATTAACATCAAGTTCAAACGTTACGGTATCTGTATGACATGTGACGTAAGATAGGATTAGAAGATCTCATTTACCGAGACATTTCATTAAGATTAAGGACGAGCCGTGATAGATTGACGGACGTCACTGATAGTAAGAGATGCGAGAATATTCATTTACTCTATAGAGACAGCGTGATGTAATTTGGCGGGCATATAATACACATATAATATAGAGCGAATTTCTAGATAGAAATTGTCACGTGTATCGTTACCGTATAAAATAAACGCTCCCGTGTTTATTTCCCGGATTCGAAGTCTCGGTACGTGTCGACGCAACGTTTGCGAAATTGCCGGGAGAATATACGGCAGTTTGCAAAAGTTTAATCGCCGGTAGGTGTACACAAAGTAACATTGGAAATGCGATTAACGCGTCTGTGCAGAACCAATTTTGTAGAAAGTTGCGTACGTACGCCTGTATTTTGTTCGCATTCTACGTATTTGCGTTTGTACGGACACAAATACGGGCTGGCCGATCGTTGACATTCCATTTCCCGTGAAAAATTTACTCGCCAACGAACGCCAATCAATGGAACAAAACACGGCCGGATGCTATCGGTTTTTGTATTCACGTATAGTGGTAGAGTGAGTTATTGCGACTTTTCTTAAAATGGAATTCAATCAATCTTTAACGATCTATGAATGGAAGCGTGTGTCAATTACATTCTGTTACAATCCAATGTAATTGAGCAGATTTTCTGATAAATCTACAATTTTTCTGTAGTTTCTCGTATCTAGAAGAGCATTATTCTTGCAGTACATAAATACATTCGTCGCCAACAAGGCATACATATTTTGCAAGAGATACGTATATTTTTCAAAGTTTTATTAGAGTATCTTTTATCGCGTAAAGAACTTTGTTCTATATTGACAAGAGTAAACTTTATGGGAATTTTAGAGATACTTATTTGGCGATTTTTTTCTTTAATCTGATATATACTAACGCAAGATATTGCATATTGATGAAAGTCAAATGCACCGAATAAACGATTTTGGAAACACAAATTTATGCTAAACGCAATTATATTGAAAAATTGTTAGTCGCGATGAAAAACTGTTTCATCTGAATCTTTCAGGAATCTTAATTAAAAACGGACGTAACGATCATCGATAACGCGGTATTATTTTCATTATATAAGACCGATCGAATATCTGGCTCACTGCCCACCGCTGGCTGTGAGCCAATCGGACAATTGCCGATGTGACGCCGATAAAACTGCCCGAATTTAATTAATCCGCCCAGCGCGAGAAATAACTAATAGCGTCATAATTTGTCTTTTTCTTCCGTGGTTTTTTGCCTGTGGATAGTGAAAAATATCGACATGTGCCGAGTTTTAAATGTATGATATCCTTTCTTTCCGCGTGTGCCGCTGTATATGTATGAAGAGAAAAAATTACCAGCAATATAACTAGAAAAGTATAATTCACGAGAAAAATATTTTCGCGCAAATGTCTACATTTACTCAACCAACGAGCTGTTACTTGTGCGTAATTAATTGTTATTATTATTGCGAGATTTATTACTAAATTACATGTTGTTTGGGTTTGTAGATTGTCGCTAATTGTTGTTACGTAAATCTAAATTGTGTTCGTTTGGGCTTTTCATTAATACGTGAACGATAATATTATAGTGATTCTAATTAAATAATTTTCTGTTATTTAATACGTATATTAATCTATATCCGCAATGTGTGTGTGTGTGTGTGTGTGTGTGTGTGTATATGCAATACAGTAGTAAAATAATATTACATTATCAGAACCTTTTCAAATAAATATCTAAAATTTAAATTAAATAGAAAGAATTGTACATATATCACAAACATTAAAATATTTACAAATATTAAAAACAAACGTAAAAAACGTTTGAAGATTAAAATGTCTCTTTTAATAAAATCAATTTATCAAAATCAAAATATCTTTTAATAAAATAAATTTTATATTTGATAGATCTCTTTTAAAGAACGTTTAGATTATGTTTAGATTAACATGCTTTTTAAACTGTTAGCTTTTAGATTATAATAATTATTCTCTTGTTACGTTATACTTCCATAGATAAATTGCTATCGGTTTCGTAAGATAAGCGCTTAAAAATTAACATATCTTAATTTATGTACACCTATGTTTTATTTTATTTTACTCTAGTTTATTAGTTACGCTTAACTTTGATTTTACATTTAAGTAACTTCCGCCACAACCATATTTACGATTATATTGCGATTCGACATTGTAATTTTATTGCATACTTAACTGATTTTTGTATTAAACAGCTCGAGTTTAATTTATATGATACATATTTGGCTCATTCACGCCTTGATATCTCACCTTTACTACCTTTAATTTTTTTATTAATTTATTAACATATCTTAATCTACTCGAATTTCTCAGGCCTGCAGTGCATGCGTCGGACATCAGATTCACCCTATACCCCGTGGGCTTCATCATTAGCGCCGTCTTTCTGGCCGCCACACTGGCGGCAGGTTGGCTGTTACCAGCTTCTCATCACGTCTTGCATTGGCGTTGCCAGACTCATCATGTCGCTTGCCTCATGATGGGCGATATTCTCATGGCCATCATTCAGCTCGCCGGGGATTCCCTTCATGGTGCAAGTTGCAAGGCGCTCGGTAAGTCTTTATTACTGTCTTGTTAATTTTTTATTCCCGTTTCTCTTACTTCTATGAAATCGCTAAACGCGATATAATTACAGCAATTTCAATTTTGATGCCACGAGTATGAAAAATGCCAACCGAAATTATATTTTCTTCTATTTAACGTATTAATTATACTGCTTTCTGTGCGTTATTTCCGGATGAAATATATGCAAAACTAATATTTAAAATCTGATCAAAATTTGGGGAAAAACGTGTTGAGTTTACCTTGGTATTTTTCAAATATACTTTATACTATTTCATTGCATTTTTAAAAGTAGCTCACGTTGTTGTAAATAATAACATATAATCATCGTCATTTCCGCGAGCACACACGTGTCTGGATACATAAAAATATTTCTATAATATAAAAATGTGAGCTCATCGGAATTACTAAATGGCTAAATTGAATTCTATTTTTATTTCAACATACACTGCATTTCAATTCCATCCGGTTGCCACACAGCAATTCGCGATCTTTTAGAAGATAACGTGAACAGCCGGAATGCTGTTGGAATTCTTCACAATAAACTCTATTTAATAGCTGCGTAAACGGAAAAAACGAGCAGTTCATTGTTTATCGGACCGTAGCGATCGGTTAATTTGTTTCTTTTATTAACGTCCACCGGTACAAATCGGCAGTGACGTAACTCGAATTAAACGACAATTAAAAACTAATCGGATCTTCGCGATGAACGAGTGGCATATCAAAACATAACGAAGAGAATAATAATTTAAATAATCCCGAAAAATGGAAAATTTGACCAGAACCTAAAAAACAATCTCTATTTTTTTGTTTTGTTTTGCAATAATTTGAAATCTCGCCTTTTGTTCCGGAATTTATCGTTCTATCGATCGATGTAAGAGCTTTCGACTTGCGAGAGAAGGGAACGCGATGTCGTTTATACACACCAATGTCAACTGATGTAACTGAATGCACAGATGGAATACGAATTCGACCGACGATCGGGGCTGGCTTTATTTGCCAGCCCGTCCCCGAAACGTCCGGAGGTAATTATTCGGATAATCGTAGTAATCCCTCGCAAAGCTCCGCTTCTCTCGGTTCGTTCCGATCGCGAGAATCGATTAGTGCGTACATCCGTGTGAGTCCGGCTTCTCCGCGTTGTAATGGCACGCAGCGGCTCTCATTTGCATAAAGAATCGATTACACGGATTTCACCGGGATGTTTTTCCTATCGCGATTCGCGTATAACCATTTGTTCTTACAAATTGACACGGCCAACCGCGTAACCGTAGGTAGAAGATTTTTGTCACCCGCGTGACGTCACGGCACGTGCATACTATTAAATTAAAAAAAAAAAAAACAAAGATATTTTTAAAGTACTTCCTAAATAAAAATTTATAGGAATCCAAAAACTTCAGAACAATATACATAATTTAATTACGAGAAAGTCGATTTATTTATATCTTTAACAGAAAAATTATCGTCAGTTTATATGCGGTACGATTTAATATTCGGAATAAATTTGTGATCACTTAAACCAAAACGGAGGCATTTACAATTTCCGTTGAGATGATAGTCGCGATTAAAACCATTTAGGAGGTCATGGACCTTTGGTCTACGAAAACCCGAAGAAAGGAGAAAGTGGCACGTACTGGCGGTGAATTGCTGACCCACAATCTCCCCTACTTGTCAACACACACTCTCGACTTTTCTCTTTTCCTTAATTCAAACAGCGTTACTTCACGTAGCGTATTCCGTTTTCTTATATAAAAAAGTTTTTCTGTTGTTCGATACATGTACATTTAATCACACATTAACTTTTTAATTTCTAATATCATTTACGAATCTTTTCAACGTTCCGAATTCGATATTTTGTACGCAATAATCGATATTATCAAAATTTCTCGTGGGATTTTTATTACACGCTGAAAACAAAAAATCAATTACACCGTAACAGTTCTATGTAACGACTAAACATTGTTTCGTAAAATGTAAAATTAAATTTATCGAATTGTCGATATGGACATCCTCCTGATCGATGATTCGCATTTTATACTGTCGGAACGAAACAACTGTTTCCACGTCAGATCCGATTGAATCGACAAAATAACATTTTTACTGTTATGTTACGACGTTACGGAGAATCGTGTCCTTCTTCCTCCTCAGTCCTGCGTTTTCTTGCAGTTTTAATTCCTAGACTCACGTATTGCGTATCCCATTACGGTGACGCGGATATAGCAGTATTACAATGCGAAGTTACGTCGCGTTAAAGATAGGAATTCCAACGTGCTATACTCGGCGAGAAGTGTAACGGTAACAAGATTCTTTTTATTGCGAAACAACGTTCCCCCCTCCCCTCCCCCGCCCCTCTCCTTCCACCCCGTGCTTATTGTTTCGCGGAAAGCGCGCGAGAGAAACCGCTCGCCGATGCGTTCGCGCTCGCATACATCGCTTCGACGGCCTTCGATCGGCAGGAAAATATCGGACAAAACGTGGAATGCACCGCAATGCAATTTTGAAGCATGCTGAATTCCGCAGTGGGAGTTCACGCTCGTAGCGTTCGCCGCGATGCAAAAATGCGATAAATGCAAAATGTTTCACGCATTTAGTTGCACATTCTTTTTCTTTTTTTTTCCTCCCCTCCTGTATATCGAAATAATCTGTAATTTATACATACATGTGTACATACATAATATTTAAATAATTTGTGATATCAAATAAAAATTTCGTGCATGCTCTTGTAGGTATATATATATATATATATATATATATATATATATATATATATATATATATATATATATATATATATATATATATATTGTGCTTGATAATAACATATTCGGAAGGTTAAATGCAGCATAACAATTCGATGAGAATAACATAAGATGTAAATTGAGCTTATCACACTTGAATTATTGAGAATGGTGAAGAATTTTATAAAATGATATGTAAATATATTGATCGATCTCAGCATTGTCATAGAAATAAATACATATCCTACATTCTGTTCTAATGGCACAACGTATATCATTTATATTTCTATATCAACGTTTTCATAATTTAAATACAATGCGCGTTTCAATTACCAGTTATATATATATATATTAAATTGCATTTGAAATGAATATTATAAAGTTCATCTCTTCTTTCTATATTAAATTTTGGATATATTTGCAACAAAATTTCTCAATAACAGTTTGGATTTATATTATAGTATATAGCATATACAAGTTCAAAGATCAGATTGCTCATTATACAAAATGTAAATAACATTTCAATTAATCCATACTAAATTTCATGAAATTTATTTTTCGTTGGAATATCGAACAGTATAATTGTATAGAACATGTTTATAGTTGGTAATTTAAAATGCTTTACGCGAATGCAATATAGTGCGACCTTCGACGATAAATACAAGCATGTCGTATACTTGTCCTTTCTAATTGAATTCATCTGATCGTATCTGTCCGCTTGTTCAACGCCCACCATGATCGTATTACGTGCATCATCGATTTTATTCTCGTTATTATCAATGCTCTGCGAAGCGAGAATAGGATGCGAGAAAAAGTCTGGCACGTCTATTTCAAACCTTCTTTTCCACCTGATTTTTCTCGCGGTGCAGCGTCTCCTTAGAAAACATCAAGGATAGAGACCCTCACCGTGACTTTGGCTTTGACCGAGAACTCTAATGTCGCTCAGACGTGCGCCCATTTAAGGAGAAAACGCGCTGCCGTAACGTCGTCTTGAATAAGGGACGAGAGAGTAAATCAAAGCCTCGTTGCCTTTTCGAGGCGCTGTATACCGCGATATATGCTGATTTGGAGAGACGAAACGTGAAAGAGGATTTTGCCTTGATTGGCAGGAAATTCTTGCTTTTGACAAATCTGCTATTCATGCAAAACCATTTAGGCGAAATAATACCATGTAGTAATATTAAAGCAAATTCTATATTGTACCAAATCTCTCTTGTAAAAAGGAGAGATATTTTAATAATTTATATATATATATATATATATATATTATAATTAATATAATTAGTACATTAATTTATTAATATAATTTATTTTAATATTTTCTCTTATTTATCCGGTAATTTAAAGGTTCGCGATCGTCCATCGATCTATTGCATTTAAAAAGATTTTTTATATCTTTCACTCTGTAGCATTGCAATATTTCTTATCTCATTGAATAACTCGAGGAGGAACCTACTTGCCGTGTTTTTTGTCCGCCACATGAGGAAGCTGTATCTATAATCTCCGACTAGACTGAAAGAAACTGTCGCGTCGCCGTGATATCTTCAGGATTAATGATGGTAAAAACTAATGCACATCTTCACGTCATGAAAAGTTACGAACTGTTGTTCTTAAAATGGGGCTTGTCGCATTTCTTCGTTCAGAACATTCCTTCATCAAAGATATTTATATATACCAGATGCTTGTTAGATAAATACTTTCTTGCACTTTAGGGATCCTGAAAGATTTTAGGATATTCAAGAGAAATTCATTCGCAGGATCATAAAAAATTTCTGATATACTTGTGTAGATATTCTGACATTGACTTTAACAAGCTAAACAGATGTTTTGTTAGCCTGAAAAATAAGCTAATAAGAATGTTGTTTATCAAACAAATAATAAATATCTGAAAAGACTTTCAAAGACTTTTTAAAGTTTTATATTTTCACTCTTAGATTAAAATTACTCTCTTGAAATATATACATATATATAAAATTCTAAAAAAATAATAATATGATTTTAAAAAAGTCTATATTTATATTAAAATATATAAATTTTTAATACATATAATTTTTTTTTGTTTTCTCTCTTTCTCTCGCTTAAATTATCATATTTATGTTATTGAATTAATTAAAAGTTAAACTCGAATAGTACATCTTTAGGTGGATAATAAAATTTATTTACGTCACGTTTGTAAATTTTAATTAAAAAGAAATTTTTTAATATTTCAAATAACGCGAGAGATGGTTAAATCTTAATGTTGCTACTTTGTGATAAAGCCGGAAGCTTATACTGCAAAATGTTATATTGTAACATGCTGCGCAGACGGGCACAGACTTAACAAACAATGAATCTTTTATAATTAATAACTGTTACGAAAAATCTGCGCACACAGAACAAACGCGAGAGCAATACACTGTGTGTAAATAAACGAATTACTATTTCGTCTTTTTTTAAACATTTAACCTATCGATGTAAACGTATTGAAAAGTTCGGGAAACTAATTTTATGACTAGGATGTGATGACTCACTATCATACACGAAGTGTATCTCACATTGTTTGAAAGAGCAGAACTCTGTCGTTATCTAATTCAATGATAAATTCGAAAGATGGATTACTTTTATCAATCGATGAGTAAGACTAATATTTACTCATAGATGCGGTCGTGGAACTGAATCTTTCGCTTTCTCCAAAAACTTTGTATGCCGAGAGAGAGAGAGAGAGAGAGAGAGAGAGAGAGAGAGAGAGAGAGAGAGAAGCATCGTGGTAAGGGTCTAAAAGTGTCGTAATCTTTGCCCTACTTTATCTCAAATAAAGAGAGATATCTCTTTAATTCAGAAACGCAAGACGATGAGAGCAATCTTAACTTCAAAAATATCAGTACTTAAGGCTTTTTAAATATTGTTTACGATAAAACCATCTTTGGGTCATTTATCATACCAGTGAATATGTGAAGTAAACGCGTTAATTTTCTATGACGTTTTAAAAGCACTCGCTTCATTCAATTAAATGATGTACAACAGCTAGATATTTCGTATCTTTAAATTTTTGCCTTCATATCATTGAGAAAACTCCATAAATGACGAATGGCATAAGGAATCAACGGTATGTACTTTCTTGCCAAACATACTCGGCTATAAATAGAGGGAGAATCGCTCGTAAAAAGTCAATGAGCGTCGCTCTCTGTCTCGTGCGCTCTCCGCTTATGCGAGTATTTATGCATACGCACACGCCCGAGCGTGCACTCACGCGCTGCTTCAATATGGCAAGTCGTGCTTTGGTTCCCCGATATCCATATGCGGCTAATGGCAACGGCCAAGCCGGAATCTCTTTTTGCACGGGTAGTCTGCATCGATAGCGCAGTACATTCACCTCTTTACTACGTAGGATGGGTTTTAGCAGAGATCTTTTTTTTTTTTTTTTTTTTTTTTTTTTTTTGTATTACTCGTCCTTACGAATCTCGCGAAATCTGAAGCCATTTGGAATACGCTATTTTCTCGATGTACGGTAACAGAAAATGGAATTTACTCGTTACATTCAAAATTATCATTTCGAAAGTTTGAATTTTGCACGAGGTTTTTTGTACATTCCTTAGTAGAATATTTGGTTCACGAAAAAGCACTTATGTGTACATATATTTATATAAATTACTTCTTATATTTCAAATTCAAGTATTTAAAATTTAAAAAAAACGTCAGATATTTAGCATTACTTTTTAAAGTTTTGCTGTTATGTTGACACCGTATATATGTAAAATGTGTACGAAACATGTAATCTTGAAATTTTTACAGCTTAATGACGAAATTATACGGAATCAAGTTTAATACTAGTTATTTTCGTTATATGAGAGGTTATTATAAGTTATCGTTGTAATTTGATGCGCCATTTTTGCTGGCATCTTTATGAATGCCCTTTTTCGGGGCGCCTCATTTTTTGCCTCCGTCCTTCGCAAACTCGCGCGACGCTGCGACCGTTTTGTCTGGGTACGCGCAACAAATCGCGGCACGCGGTTTTTATTTGCGGAGGACGACGCATGCAGTGATTAAAGAGGGGCACGATAGTGGCAGGAAATGACTCTTTTGCAAAAAGAAAGTGAATACTTGTACGTACGTGGGTGCAAAGTAATTACGCGAGAGACGCAATCTGTAACTCGTAAAAGAACATACGCGTTTTTTATCACGTTCCATGCAAGTTTCAGGCGTGAAGCATCGGTCTGATTAAATCGAGAGAGAAAGAGAGAGAGAGAGAGAGAGAGAGAGAGAGAGAGAGAGAGAGAGAGAGAGGAAAAGAGAGATACCACATTGATAAAATATACAAATGATTCAAAGTGGAAAAACGCAATGAAAAAGGCTTAACTTTCATATCTCGCACGCATTAATTTAGATTATTCGTACGAACCTAAAGAGAATGTAATTAGATTGTCGAGAAATATAAAAGCATTTTAATTCTAACCGAATTTAAAAAAGCTTGCGAAACCCGTAAGATATAAAGTGTGAGTAGACTAATTATTTTAAAAAATTAAAAAGACGACATTAATGTTATTCCAGAAGCTTATTTCTTATCTTCAACATAATATCTCAAGTTGCTTCAGATCTCATTATTACATTGTCTGTACATATTGCATCGCTATTAGACGATTTGATGTACTATCGCATAATTGGTAGCGGTAAATCCGCACATCGCTTACATCTCGGGACGAATGAGCCGCCAGCACATCGATCACATTTGCAGAACGACAAAGCTGTAATCAGATTGTCGACGGGGGTACCGCCGTCGCGCGTCGAGGCTTCATCGGGAACAGAAAGAAGGGGGAGTTGAGGATCCCCATGGCGCCATGGGACTCTATCAGAGTTCTCCTCCCCTTCCACCCTCTCGTCTTCTCTCCCGTCATCGCGCCTCATTTCTTCCGATGACGAGATACGTCCCAGTCACGTAACCCCAAATTGCTCAATTATTTCCCAATCGTTGTCGCAACCGATCACGTTTGCAGTAGTCCCGGAAACATCCATGTATTGCCTCGGAGGACATTACGTTTTGGCATCTTTTTTCGAATCGAGCTCGTGCATTTTCCAGATGCCACTGCCTTCTCTTTTTGGCTGAGAAATATTACGATACGATCTTTGTTGTCGTGTAGATAATTTCTTCTCTTGCTTATTAGCTCTCTGAATTATTAGTCCAAAATTGCAGAAGAGAGAGCGTAAGTTTAGGTTGATGAAAGTTTGCAACTTTCCACTATCTTTTTCCTTTCTACTATCGTACTCTTCTAAATATTTATCAACTACAATGTAATCTCTTTCGAAATTATATCGCGCACATCTCAACATCTGTTTACTTTTCTCCAAACAATTTGTCTGAATGTAAGATAAGTAGCGGCATTGGTTCCGGAGATTCCAAGCGTAAATTGCGAATATTTCGCAAAGAATTTTCCAGAACGCTTGATTTAAGCATAAGCATCAAGGAAATAAAACATTATACGACGGTGTAATTTCGTAAGACCGATTTTCACGGACCAGGAAATGGAAATAAATAGCAAACGCGACGGCGACGGTAGCGACGATTACTGCCGCAAGCCCGGGCAATCAGTTTTTCCGGGTTTTCCGGTCGCTGGAACATCGCCGTCGTGGCGGAAAAGCAAAGTATACAGAGTGTACACGGGGTAGACGGGGGAGGCATCTCCGGTCGCCGGAGGGAAGAATTACTTCTCTTCGTTCCATCGCTTCCTAACTTCATTACAAAATGAAAAGAAAGCCCTCGACGTCGTGTTGAAGTTTGACCGGCCACCGGAATCGCCCCAACAAATACGCGCGATCGTTTTCGCCCTTCTCTCTTTCTCTTCTTCGACCGTTCGTTTCGCGTCTCGTCTCGTCTCGTCTCGTCTCGTCTCGTCTCGTCTTCGTTCCGTAAAATGGATTCGGCAAAAACGCGGTTACACACCCTATTCTATGCGGCTCGTAACTTTGCTCTCTGTGTATTTCCGACTCGTCCCACCGTATGGCGAGATATCGCCTAACGAAGCGTTTTCTCACGCCGTCATAGTATGCCAATATCGAACTTTATCGTGATATAGAAAATCGATCTGTCAAATCAGCAAAAGTTCGCTGATGCATGCGATTTATCGTTTTTATCCGATAGTTCATCTACACTCTGATAAGCCAATTTGGAAATTATATTTACAACGTTTGTTTAACGTATTGTGATAAAAAATTAACAGGTATGTCGAATTCTGTATTTTTTTTTTTTTTTTTTTTTTTTTTAGCAAAAAATTAGGATTTTCCACTGTAAAACTTTTGGGAAACTCTCGTAGAGCGAAAATTTTTGTTCCCCCGAGATGTACTAATTTAATGTGTAAATTCATTCTTCGCCTAATGATGAATGCCGTTAACTTGGTTTGGGAATCGCTTGGTCCCCGCTGCAAATCCAATATTCGAAAATTCAATATTGCATGGTTAAACCTATCTATGGATTCTACGGCGTACGCATATAACGCGCGTACTCCCGGATATTACCCGATATTAGAAAAAGCAGGCTGCGCCGACGAGAAGACTACGGAAACGACGTCGCTACGGACTCGCGAACGTTGACGTCGACTTCTCCCTTACTAACGTCGCGACGCGGAAGTCGAAAACAGACGGCGTCTTGCCGTCTCCCCTCGCGCGCACGCACACTCTTTTCTCATCCCTCCAATAAGTTCGGGGGGTGGGGGAGGGGGGATGATGGAGCGTCGAGAATCTAAGCGGAAAAACTGAGAGCTGTCTCGTTCGGAGAGCTGGCTTTCTGGTGCACAAATGTAGACGCATATGCCGGTCGGCATAGATCGGTTTAGGAAAGAAGACGAAAAGAAAAAGACTACATTTACGTGCAAGATATTTGATAATTAATTCATTAATAATTAATTTGCTAGTGTGCGGTCGAGAAATAATAAACTTCTTGTTGCAGAATAAATTGACGAGAATAATTTTTTCTCCGTTAATGGCTGCATTTTTATCCTATCTGTTACAGCTCGATGCATTCGTAATTTACGCAGCTTTCGAACAAGTAGGACGGTAAACGATGTATGTTCGTCGGAAACAAAGGAAATAAATAAAATACAGAAAATGAATATAATATACTTTATTAAAGTTAAATTGTAGTTAAACTTTCATTTAATTACTTTCACTTGTAGTAGCAGATAATAGTATGACTATGTATAGTTCGATTCTCCGACATCTAGTTAATAGATAGTTAACAGATAAGATATCTAAAAGATTATCGTTTCTCTCTCTCTCTCCCTCTCACTTTTTGGATTATTATGATACTGATTGTAATGAAAGCAGAAAGTTTGATTAACTTACGAGCGAAGTTAATTAACTCAAGAAATCGCATATGACAGATCACGTGTAGATGAACTTTAACTGCGTAGAATTTGGTATCACACAAAAATCCAATTTTAAATAGATTTATTCTACGATAGGAAACTAATTATAATATTTTTCTCTTTGAATTAATTTTGTCTTGAATATTGCAATTTCTTTTCAACGATTTACTATTATTAGTATGAATTTTTCTATAGTGCTGTCTAACACAACGTGCGCTCTCCCCCTCCCCCCTCTCTCTCTCTCTCTCTCTCTCTCTCTCTCTTCTCTGGAGCCGTTTTCTTTCAATTACTAAACTACCTTCCATACGCAACGTCGGTTGTTTGGACCGTGTCCATTTTTCCTAGACAAATCCGAAATAATTTCGCGGTAGAAATTTCCAGAACCCGCTAAAACAACGAGACCGAAAAAGCGCGCACGGACGAAGACCAGACAATCGGTAACATCCACTCCCGGTAGCGTTCCTTTTCTCTCCTCTTCTATCCTACAAGCTCGCTTTCTTCTTTCTAGTTGTTTACGCCTGTTTATGTTGAGCTTTTTATTCCCCCATTGTCCGTTTTCTTGTATTTATTCTTGTTTGCCTGTTCCGCTGTGCAGAAGTTGAGACGTGGCAACAAAAAGATAGAAACGATCGCTCGAAACTTTTTGTCTTATGGATATCGATGCGGAATCTTTCAAAATAAACTGACCAGATTTTTAAATTGCGAGAAAAGAACAAAAAGGAGGCGGCAATATGCATTCTACAACCTTTCACTGTTTGAAAAATAACTTTTTGCTCAACATAGGAAAAAATGTAGTAGCACTTTGATATATTGTATATAAAATGACGTTTAGATATAAAATTCAAGAAAATTTTTATATATGTACCCAAAATGTATACGAAAAAAATTGAGATTTATTAATTATTATAAATGTACTTTCTGTGTGACAACTATCTTTTTCTCTCTTACACAGAAAAAAGTAAGTGTCAAATTAAAACTTATATACTCATATTATAACGCGTTTATTGTTTCATATATACACAACAATTTATAATCTTTTTGGAAGAATTTAAAAATCTTAAACTTCAACAATATTATAATCTTATTCAATACAATTGTCACTTCAAGAATAAAATAATTATTTTAACTCTAGGAAAATTATAATCTTCGATTTGAACACGTGTTATTTTCTATCCAACATTTTTTCCTCTCACATTCAAGAAAATGATTCTTAAATAACAAGAATATATTTTTAATAATATTTTTCTTGGTTGAACTATATAAAATGTCTTCATTCATGCAAATTTTCTTTGTTTAACGCAATATAATCTCATTTCAACATTTACATTTTCAAACTAAAGATATTGTCTAACTAAAGAAATAAGAATATTCTTTTTTTCTGTGTACTATTTCAAAACGTATACTCATGTCATTCATCCATTCTTGCCTTGGCACGTTTCCACTAGAAGCTCGAATCTTTTCTTGATGGACGTAAAATCGCGATGAAACGTAAAAAGGTGAAGAGGGCAGACTGTTAGAGGGGGACTGTTCCTTCATGTAATTCCGAATGTCTTATCAATCTTCCGAAATCCTCGCGTCTTCGAGTGTTAAACTTACGATACTCTTAGAACATTTTGATTAATTTTGCTCGAGATCTAATCCTTAATCGACAACTCTCGGTTCAATATCTTATTTCACTTTAATCGCCTTAGAATGTTCTCTGCTGCAAGTGTTCGCGAACGATAATAGATCATAAACTTACACAATTCCTCTTTTAGTAAGTTTCAAAGAGGATTCCAGTTAAATATTTATTAACGATTAACAGAGAACCCGAAATATATTTATCGTGAATAATGTTACTGGAAAGGAAAGTATATCGATAAAACGGAATATCACAGTATGAAGATCGACGTTGCAATAATGTACTCGGAAGGATTTCTTACAAAATTTTATGGTATTTTTAATTGCATGTGGACAAACGTGACGATGCTTGTTATGAGAATACAATCTGTGATGCATATGTATATTTCTATCGTCTTCAGTCGTGCTAATAACGACGACAGTCGTAAATTGCTCGCGACAGCGCCCAGAACGTTCACGGTTACGACGATAATAAATTGGTGGACGACACGAAGGATATATACCTATACCTTGTTATTATTTCTGTTACTTAATAGTAGCCTTCCCGTCGATTATCATGTCTAGTTTACTTTAGTCATTCGGTAAGTTGATATTCCACGTGATATTCTCAGATCGAAATAATAATGAGATCCGGCTTCTCCCAATCTCTGTTTATTTTCTTCGCCCAGTGGTGCTCTTAATTTTTCCGAAGGAATGAGACATTTCCGACGATTTGTATGCAATATTTGTATACAATATACGCTGATAAAATCTATTCTTAGCGAAAAATCAGTAAAAAAAATCTCCTCTTAATTAATTTGAAAGAAGTCGTTTAGAAAGGAATGATTGCATAATAATATAACATTCACATTTTATGAAGCATTACGTAACAAACATTTTTGTAAATTTAATATTTTTTTCTAATTTATTATTATATATATTTTCAAGTTTAAATAATGATAAGATCCGGCTTCTTTCAATCTTCGTTTATTTTTTTTTTTACCCAATGATACTCTTAATTTTTCGAAGAAATGAGACATTTATACAATATATTACATTTATAAATCTATTTCTAGCGAAAAATCAATGAAAACGATCTCTTGATCGATATTGAACGAGCTGTTGAGAAAGAAACAATTGCATAAAATTATATTATAACGTTTTACATTCTAAGTAAAAAATAGTTATGAATTTAGTCTTTTTTTCTAATTAGTGTATAGTGTCAACATACTGTGTAAAAAAATTAAATGACAAAAGAGTAGAGAGAAAATTAGACCGCACTATACAAGAGAAATATGTATAACTCAGCGAGCGAGTTATCTCTTCGCACACGCGACTACTTAACTATTTAATACGTACGGATGAAATAACATGACGTTTAGTTCCATTTCGAATGATTTAAACTTAATGAAATCCATTCGCCGCGCGTTGAAATATAGTACGTACCGGACATACTAATATTAATAACGTCTCATGTGACACATACTGCAGCTGCAGCCGGAAATGGCGAGGAGAACCAGCGGCGGTTCCGCGCGGACGCGAAACATTTTTCGCGACATTATGTCCGATTAAACTCACATGGCAGCGTCGCACAATAATTCACACAGCTCCGTTCCCTCTTCCCCGAGTGTGTTTTTCCGCACTTTTTTTCGGCAACGTTTTTAAGGCTCGTGGTGTGGCGCGGCTAATAGGAAAAGATTGGGTCTCGCTGGAGGGTGGCTGGACCCAACGTACTTCTCGCGCTCGATTTATCATCGTGACGTCACGCGGAATCCAACTGCGAGGGAGAACGCTCTCCTTTTCCCGACACGTCGTCCCCTTGTCGGGCCCTTCCACAATAAGCCCGTCTCTCATTCCGTGAAATTGGAGCGAAACTCGCGCAATTTTGTATCTCACGACCCACATCGCGATTAAGTACAATATATCGTCTCACTGCTCGATAAATCCTCCGACTCGACGACGAATCGCTCCACCACGATTCTACGGATTGAAAAACTCGAATCGCCAACGTATAATATTTTCCTTCTTCCGTCGCTCGTCATAAATATTTATCGTGAATAAAAGGCACAGAAACATTCGTTGCAAGAGGAAAAGAGCAAGATACATCCGTCGTTTTGCGTTTGCAAATACTATGCGATACTACGATACATCCGATACATACGTCTACACGGGAAATGAAAATTGCATAGGTTTTTGCATAAACAAATCGAATATATTTTATTATTCTTAATACTCTTTAAAATTGATAACAGTAATAAGCTTTATATTTACGTGTGATATAAAGCTTATTAATGCCATACTGATAATAAAATATGTATATTCCATTTGTTTACGCAATAAAACCCCTATGCAATTTTTTATTTTTTATATACACATCTTTTACATTTATTTACGGAGTCTAATTACTCTCTCGATCCATTCGCGAGCTTGTAAATTAGCGATATACCATGTATCGAATACAAAAAGCATCTCTTTAATACATCCTACTACATGTGACGCGATTCATCGAAATGAGCAGACTTTTTTACACGCGCGTGACTTTCGAAAGGATGGAGATGTCCCTCTCTCTTTTAAAGGGGCGAGCTCTTCAATTATCCGTCGTACAGACGGGTGCAATGGCACATCCGAGCCGCGGGATGAAATTCCAATTCGTTGGGGTTCAGCAGCACCGTGTTGCGTTCTCGAGTACCAATCCACGTCGTTTTCCCTCTCTCCGTTTCTCCCTTGTTACTCTTCGTTCGCTACCCTCCGTTCTCTCCGGAGTGAACCGGGAAATTCGAAATAAAAAGGGGACGAAACCGCGCGGTGGACCCTCGGTAAAATTTATTCACCGCGCCGGGGAACCGAAGTTGGCGACCTGGCGCTCGCACTAGTATTATGAGAAATAGTGTAACGTCTCTGATCTCCACTGCTACTGGTATCCCCTTTAATGCATATTCAGCGATTGCGCGCGCCGGCTGAAAATCGGAATATGAAGTAAGTTTGGTAATTTTCGTACTTTTACTTCGATGTATACTTATTTTGGGGAAAAAAAAAAAAACACGGTTACAACCCACTTTGGGGCCCACGATTAGTAATCAAATTATTTGGATTGCTCAAAACTAATTTTTGTAATTAGCTATATATTCTATTTATTTTAAAGATTTTTAAGTTATACTTTAGCCAATTCTCTCAATTAGTTCCGTCGATATCCAGTCACGCAAAGATAATTTTTACTTAAAGGGCACTAATCGAAATGTGTAAGTTGCTTAACTAAAAAAAATGGTCAAAATTTCTCTCAAAGTAATTGCAATGTTTACTTACACGGAATTAAAAGTAGATTATTTACGTAAAATTAGGGTTACGAGCAATTCAAATAATTTGATTACTAATCGTGGGTCCCAAAGTGAGTTGTAACCATGTTTTTTTTTTTTTTCCCCAAGGTACCTATAATCTCTCTTTCTCTCTCTCTTTCTCTTTGCTTTTCCTCTTTTCTCTCTCTTTCTAGCATATATATATAGTCGACAAATCGCGGAACTTATTGCATGATAAGTCGAGATAAGATTTAAAACTGGCTTCTCCGATGGTAATCCGGTATAAATACAAGATAGATAATCTTTTATTGAAACTTTATAATTATACTTGACAGAAAGAGAAAGAGAGAGAAATTGCTGTATAGCAAAATATATAGTAAGTTTATCTGGTTTTATAATTACTTATCCAAAGAAAACAAATTATACTGATTACTATAATTAAAAGAGAATTAGACCGTTGGTTATGTAGTCCAAGAAATATTTACAGCTGGTTTCTGCAACTTTAATCTCTTGATTTTAATTGATTATTTTAATCTTTTTAAAAAGTTTAAAGAAACGTTAAAAAAATTCAATTAAAGTCAATCTTAACTAATTATAGCATATAAGTATAGTATACCATTAAAAATAGTATACTATTATATAATAAAAACTGTTTCTGTAATTTTCTAAATTGTAATCTTCTACCTATTAAAATTTTTGACATTCAGTTTGAAACGTCATTAAACCTTTGATGATTATTTGTAATAATTAGATTAGATCACGCAATAGTAACAGTGAATCCTCTAAAATACGTTATTAATATTTATTATTACTGATTAATTATCATTGTAATTAATATAATATATTCTCTGAAATATTCATTTTAGAGAGATAATTAATCAAATCACATAATTCAATGGATAAATGCTAATGCAGCAGATATTTAGAAACTCGTGAAATAATAATGCACGATAATAACGAGATTGTATTAACGAGAGATTAAAAAGGGAAATTGAAACAAACCTAATTTCCGAAAGCAGAGAATTCTAGCAATTGAAGAATTTTTTTCATAAATAGTATCGCAAAAGTATGAACGGATAGCACCGGGATACATTGCGTACAACCGTTTTGACGGTGACAAACGAAAAGGCATGCACGGTCGCGCGATCGATATTTAATATTTGTCCTCGCCGATGCAGCTAGTAGCGCACTTTTTCTCCCTCTTTTTGACATACAGTTCAAATTTACTTTGGAATTTTCGCACAGCGATTTTATTACGACGAAAGTTTAACCGCTACGAGAGAAATCCGTTCTTTCCTTTCGCGAATCACCTTCTTCCCTTCTTTCACCTCGTTCGTGATCGCGTCGCTGACGCCCGTAAAAGGAGCCGGCCTTTATGCGGTGCGCAAAAGTCTCACGAGAGAGAAAGAGAGAGAGAGAGAGAGGGAGAGACAAGCAGCCAGCTTTTTTTATCCGTTGAAAAGCGGCGTCGGGACTTTTTCCTTGGCATGGAATCCAAACGCGTAGACTTTTTTTCTTTTTGTGTTCCGCGCTCGGATAACTCTGGACTTTCCCTTTCTTTCTCTTCCTTTTCATCCTTCTCTGTTGCCCTCGTTGGCGGCTCGCGCGCCACTCTCCTCACGGCTTCTCTCCTCCTCCTCCTCCTCCTCCTCCTCCTCCTTCTCCTCTCTCACGTCTTTTCTATCCTCATGCCGACCGAGATGCACTTCTCTGCGGCTTTATTTACGTGTTTTCGGCCGGCTACGAGTGTCCTCGAGTCGTCGCGAGAGCACTCGCCCGCACACTTATCCTCCTCCAAGACTCTCGTAAAGAAAGCTTTAGTTGAGAATCATTGCGTACCTCGCTGATTCGATGGGTGTGTCCAGTGTAACGTCGTTCAGAGTAATGGAATTACGTCGGAGTTTTTTTTTTTTTTTTTTTTTTTTTTCCGTCGCAGGCATGCGAGACGACGTCGACACATTCCGTGGAGATACTTTTGCGGAACGTTTACGAGGGTGACAGCGAAATCTGGTAGTTTTGCGAAAAATAAATCGGTAATCAACTCTCCTCGGATCGGATTGAGTCTTGTGAAGAAGGAATAAATGTGCGAAATCTTGTTTAGAAAAAAAAAAAGATTCCGAAAAAATATCTTTTATTTTTTGTTCTCGATAGAGTTAAGAGAATTAGATTAAAAGAGAAACGGATTGCTAACGAGGCAATGAAAAAAGATTAATAGCTCCATGATGTAGATATTAAAGCGTAAAACAGTTGTTGATTTAAATTAAATTATATAAATGTTACTTTCTCTCTCTCTCTCTCTCTCTCTCTCTCTCTCTTTCTGTCAGTAAACTATACATCAAGTTACAAATGTGTCGCGATGATTAGCTCGATGCGCATTGTTTTGCCAGTCAATCGATACGGGAATTACGCGCGATAATTTAAACGCGCTTGTTTTGTAAATATTAAACGTTGATAATAACGTGATGAAATATCGCTATTGTTTCGTTCACATTCAATATGCGCCGCAACGTTGACATGAAACTACATTTGCTCGCTTAACCGGAAATATCAAGCGACGGTGGTCGTGCACGGGTGCGGGCGACCCGAAACCTTCAACGTCAAAAGACGGGAATCGCGTGTTAGCGACAAGGAAATTGAAATCCATAAAGTATAAATGGCGAGACCGGAGGTTCAAGAGATTTAACCGGCATCACCATTTCCCATCGCCCACCTCATTATTTCCTTTTCGTGCGATTTCGTGCATTCGCGAGAGTCGCTACGTGTCTGGAATGCAGCATGGATGCCGTGCAATACATAGACCTGGACGATCGTCTCCGGCGACGAAAAGGAGATGATTCGCCAGGTGTTGCTGCGTGCTTAAGCCCCGCGGCTATGGTAAAAACACCATATGGTCGCCCCATTCACAGTGGCGTATCACGTTTCATGCTGGCCACCATCCACCGAGCCCTATTCAATATGTTCCCCCTTGTAACATGTTGACTGCGAAATTTGTAACGCGTTTCATACGGCATTGAAACAGGGTGTTTCAACCATCGTTACTTTTCAAAAGATGCGTGAAAAAATGCACGGTATTAGGTATATTATATTTTGCCGTACTTTAGTCGCGATTAAATTTATTTTAGAATCATATTATTTATTACGCGAAAAAATTAATCATTACATCTCACATATGTTTCAAGTTAAATTTTATGGAGATTATTCTATCGCATTTCCGTGTGTCAGTAAAATTTTTGAAAAGTCTAAATAAATTTATACTGATGCTGTTGCACGATTCGCACAACACAATATGTATCTCTGAAAATTCTTTGAAATTTGCCGATACGATTGAGAACCCCGTTTCTCATTTGTATGTCGATCAGGTCCGTAAGTAGTACCGAGTAGAAGCAAACATACTGCCAAGGTGGTTTTACGAAGGGTAAACGTAGCAATGAACATAGGCTTGGACTTTTTTACGTCAATTAAGCTCCCGCATGGAAAGGCGTGGTCTAATCTAACAACCAAACGCTCTCTTTTTTTTTTTTTTATACGAAAAAGAAAGTCTACGCAAAAATTTAAAATGTGGAAAAATACTATGTGTTTCTCAGACTGCCCTTGTGTCATTAACAAGAAAAAAAATAGATATAAATGAAAATATATATGAAATATAAGAAAGTTATATGAATTTAATTCTCGCAAAAAAAAAATCCCAAATTTCTTGAAAATGAAAAAAAAATTATAAAATTTTAAAAGCACTTAGAGAGTGTGTTAATAAATAATACTGTAAATAAACTATCTGAATATTTGATATTTTTATTTTATTACTCGCAAACGAAAAAGGAAAGAAAAGGTTTACAAAAAAAAAAATTATACCTGTTAACATACATAGAATGTTTTTAATATCTAGCTATTGATTATTAAACAATTATAAACAATTTATAAAAAATTGTTTAAACAATTGTAAATTGTATTAAAAACACTCTACGTATCAATACGAGAAGTATGTAATTTTTCTCTATAAAATTTTTTATATCTCTTCGTTTGCGAATAACAAAATAAAAACAAGAAATAATCCATCCAGTACTCGGATATTGAATTTATCTTCTCGGAGTTGATTCGCACAATAAATTAAAATAGGGCGTTTTTTACACACACACACACACACACACACAAGATACCTACCCTTTATCAGTTGCAAAGAGATTCCGGATATTTTGAATTAAAAAAAAGGATTTAGATTTCCGAGACTCTAAAGGACTTCTTATCAAGTCCGAAACTGGTTTTGTGCCAATGCAAACTCACGCGATGAATGCTCGAATTCAATCGCGCTCCACGGCTGTTGGAGCTGCTCGCACGTCATACGGCGTCGTAAATATCACACGTACTACCCCGTGCTGGATCGGCATATAAACGCTCGCATAACTGCCTCGAGAATTGTTATAGTCGCGGCTGCGGCCTGAAAGTGCATGTGGCCGCTTGGCTTGATCAATCGATCAAAGAAACAATGGGACTGACCAGGCTCGGCACTGCTTTGGCGCGACTTTAAATAGGCTCGCGATTGAGGCTGCGTCTCTCAATGAATGTTTAGATTCGAGGAAATCGATTACACGAACGTAAAAATGCGCTTACGAAAGCTTTATTTGATTATTAATTATAAAATGAAAAGCCTGCTGCTTACTTTTGATTGACGAAAAAATGATACAATCTGATTAATCGAAAACATAAAGAACATTATTTGGATATTAGAAAGAGATTTGTGCGGAAATAAATAGATCATAAGAGGTAGTGTAGGTTAAATAAAATAATCGATGAATGAATAGATGACGAAAAATATAAAGTAGATTTTATTTATGAAATATTATTCTCTATTATTATCATGATTATATGAGAAATAAATTAAATTTGCGATTGTGTTATCCGCGCATGTAACTCTGTAAATAAATTTAGGAAATAAATCATTTATCATTATTTATATACCGAACGCAATTGAAATTTTGTGCTTCGAATGCGTAATAATTTCAATTAACGAGCGGTAAGTTGACTTTGCGTGCAGTTACGCATGTTTAATCCAAGTTATTGAATCGAATGGGGATCGAGAGAACGTTTTAACGGTATCGTTACCAGACTTTTCCCACGAACGCGGTTAGCCGATCGCGCCGAAAGCGCTTAACGTAGAATATAGAATTTTCCGTATAGTAGCAGCGGAAAAAAAGGAAAAAATAAAACAAAAAAAGAGAGAGAGAGAGAGAAACGAAACCGAAAAAGCGTCCCGTGCCGCGGGGTTACAAGCGGTCGATAAGTTGCTTTCGAAGTGCTGCTTTCCGAACGTTTCGAAACGGTAGTAAGCGAACTTCATTACACCTATAGCACGACGAGGAAAATTGCGAACTATTTTCGTTCCTTGATAATGCAGAAACGCGGTCGCTTTGAGGGTTTCGAGATGTGCCGGAGAAAAAGACATTAGTCGCAATCCCCGTTGCTTTCACGTTCAAAGTATGCCAGACGGCGGACACAGATGAAATTATACAGAACATTTTAAGAGTCGCGCGCGCTTTCTTCTATAGCTTTACGGATCCTTTTATCAATCTAATATCTTATATTAAAAGATATAAAAATTTTAATAAAATTTAGGATTTTTTTTCATTTTTTTCATTGTTTTTCAAATTTTTCTTGTTATATTATTATTACTTAAAGCAACTTTAATATTTATCCAATTTAAGAATATGGTTTTACTTTTATACTTGAATGCAACTTTCTTTAAAAAAGGAATGGTATTCTTTACTTTTCTATACATTTGTTTTTTATTTATAAAAAGTCGCATAAGCTGCCGATTAAATTCTGACTATCGTATTTAATGATAAAATCTAGACTCTTGAATGTTAAATCTTTCTCACTATTTTAAATATTAATTATTTTTCTGTAAGCGAAAAATTTCAAAGTCATCACGTTGTAATTATGCATTAGGTTGCGCGAGAAGGGTGTCATTGCGGTTTGACACTACACCGGAAAGACGACACAGGTCCCAACCGCGGTTTGCACGTTAATACCACCAAGTACCGCAAGTCTTCGCGGCTAGAGATTTCGCGAACGCTATTCGACATCATCCAGACAATCTCGGGTTACGCGAACCGGCGTAACTGGAACACGTAACAAAGACTCGCGGCGGCAGAGAAGGCAGCAGAGAACTCCGGTTCTCGATAAGTAGAGCATGAAGCAAACGGGCATGAAACAGTCGGAGGAGGCGGAGAAAAGCGTAGATTGAACGCCACATAAAGAATATGCTGCAGGAGCATGCTCGCGGAGCGGAATCACGTATGCATGGCGGACGTTTCGGAGGCGGCCCTTTGAGAGTCCCTTTTTGTTTACCCAGCTAGACACTTCCGGCGAAATGATATTGCGCTGGCTTTTTATTGCTTTGAAGAGAAACGTCTGACGCGACGTGTGACAGATGAGTTAACGACTACGTCGATCTTTCACTATTAGAGTATTCGTATTTTCGTAACCATTTGCACTTGTACGTCAAAACTTTTATTGCCATATTATTGCTGTCTCAAAGCAACTATAATGTTCATCTAATTTAAGAATATGATTCATTTTTATACTAAATTTATTTTTTACACTTGAATGCAATTTTCTTTAAAAAATGGATAGCGTTCTTTACTTGCCATAAATTTCTATTTTATTTATAAAGACTCATATAAGCTGTCGATTAAATTTTGACTATCATACTTAATAATCTGAATTGTAATTTTCTTTAAAAAATGGATAGCATTCTTTACTTGCCATAAATTTCTATTTTATTTATAAAGACTCATATAAGCTGTCGATTAAATTTTGACTATCATACTTAATAATCTGGATTGTAATTTTCTTTAAAAAATGGATAGCATTCTTTACTTGCCATAAATTTCTATTTTATTTATAAAGACTCATATAAGCTGTCGATTAAATTTTGACTATCATACTTAATAATCTGGATTGCAATTTTCTTTAAAAAATGGATAGCATTCTTTACTTGCCATAAATTTCTATTTTATTTATAAAGACTCATATAAGCTGTCGATTAAATTTTGACTATCATATTTAATAATCTGGATTGCAATTTTGTCTTTATCAATCTAGCATATTTGCATTGACTGCAATATCAACGTTGAAATTAATCTCTCATGCGTTCATTCGCATCAACATTTCTCGAATTTAAATATTTGCCTTTATACCATTCGTACTCTAATGAGACGCCTCGCTTAATAAACGTTCACGCTCGACGGCTTAAAGTTACGGTATTGTACAATCTACGCTTCGCATCGTGTCGACGCGTCATTCGATACGCTAGCTGTATGATAGCTCGTGATGAGTAAGCTCGCGCGCAAAGCGATTTTACAGCCGTGTCGCGTGTTCGTGACGATCGCTCGTCCGATGTGCGTTTTACGCGCGGCCGCCGCGTTCGTTACACGAGCGATCGCTTCTCTCTCGGGCTAAATAAAAACTCGAACTGGATACTTTCGCTTTGACAATCTCGCTTCACGATCTCGTGCGCGCACTCGGTTCGCTAACCACGCTCGCGGCTAGCTGGATTGACCCGATTATCCAGGAATCGATATGGGCAAGATTCATAGAACGACTAATGGAAAGAATTTGTTCCTTTTTGTAACACGAAAGAGAGAGAGAGAGAGAGAGAGAGAGAGAGAGAGAGAGAGAGAGAGAGAGAGAGAGAGAGAGAGAGAGAGAGAGAGAGTTAAATAATTTGAGCGATATTTCCGAATTATTTTTTCATCCGTATTCGGGGCAAAATTTAATTGTATTTATTACGTTAAATGCGAGTTTAATCATTATTGCGCAGATTTGCATGCAAATGATGAAACTCGTAGTTAATTATGAACTTTATATATATTATATTGATATACAAATATGTTTTAAATTAAATCTTCTCGAATTTATGCTATAAACTTCAATATTTCATTAAATCTTCTCTTTCTCTCTTTTTCATGCAAGTTGCTGTTTAAACTTTTATAGAATGAGAAATAAAAAGCATCAATTTTTCGCGAATCATAGTTTATTCATGAATGCTCCTACGTAGTCAAATTGTTAAATAAATTGAAAGTTTCGATTCTGCTAAATTTTGCAAAATATCATGGTATCAAAAGAATCGTTGTGCGGTAAATTCGATCAGTATTTTCTCTTCTAGCATTACACAAACATTCTCTCTTGTTTCACATTAAAAACAAAAAAAAAAAACAAAAAAAAAACTTTAATGCAGCGCAATATTTCACTCCGACAATGCTTCATAACCTGATATCCACGGTGATAGTTTGCTAACGTTCGCGATTAAGGCCGACATGTGATAAAATTTTAATCCTAACTGTAAGGCCGTAAGCGGCCAATCACAATCGAATATTCTTACTGTTGTAAAAATGTTTGATTAGTCGATTTGATTATAACTTTTTTTATAGTTACGACTGAAACTTTCTCACCCGCCTTTAATTAGTTTAAACGCCAGTCGATATCGAATATCAACAGGAAGAGAACATTTAAGAATTCACGGCATCGATAATCGCAAAAAAAAGTTTGTTCTCGTTAAAAACATGGTCACAAAGTTCAAGAAATCAGCTGTTTTTGAAGTTCAGTCTCTAACATTCGCCAACATTCTTTCTTTATGAAACTTACGAATGCTTTATAATAAGATAATAATATTGATTCAATCTATTTTTCAAAATTTGAAATTATTACTGTACCTTATGAAACATATTTTCACTGTTTTCAGCCGAAATCTAATTTTTTATTAAAACATATATTTATTGTTAAAAATTGTATTACGATTATATTTACTCAATTCTTTTAATTTATTAATGTAATTACTTTCGGTTCTATCAATTTTATCTTATATTTTTCTTTTATCTATTATACGTGAAATATTTCGCGCTCAGAAGAGAAAAAAACTCTCTCATACCTTTCTACTGATAATCTATTCAAGCATGGAGAAATTTTAATTTTAAAGCACATCGCGCGGCTCTTGTTACGCAAGAAATATGATCGTCTTGTATAAAAAACAGAGGATCATGACTCGTTGGGTGCTCTTTTCTAATAAATCCATTAGGGTCCAACGTCGCCTGACTACTTCGGAAAATTAATATCAGCCCGGTTCTGAGAGTTTCTCAATTAATGCGCGCACGCCTCTACAGAAAAACCTGTGCACTTAAAAAAAAAAAAAAGAAAAGAAAAGAAAAGAAAAAAAGAAATATTCGCGAACGATATCCTCTCTATATCATCATCCTCCAGCTCTTTGAATCCTTCAGGATCTTAAATGGATTTTAATATGCTTAATTATTTCATCGCATTTTTTTTTCTTTCTATGGTGCTTTTGTTTATGTGTTTTATTATATAATTCTCACGAATATAAAATGTACGAAGAAAAAGAAATATAAAAAAGAAATCACTGCCTCTCTTATGCATTATCTTTCTTTTATGAAAGCTGAAAATCCGTTAAAACCTATTAAACAATTTATGAAACGATTACTGTGAAACATTTCCAGAATGGAACTGATTTAAAAGAGCAGCCCAGAAAGTGTGTTTATTTAAGAAGCTTCGTTGATACTGATGGTAGAATTATGAGCAGGCAATCTTCGTCGGAACTTTTTTTTTTTTCACTCTAACAAGCTCCGAGCGACTCTTCATAAAGCTTTTCCTCCACGCGTTTCCAATAAACTAACATAATCCATCGCCGGAGAAGAATCTTCTTGTCGCGACAATATTAGATTATAGAAGATTTGTTTTTTTTTTTTTTTTTTTTTTCGATACGGTGGTATTTTTTTTCCCCATAAACAAAATTCGTTTCGGCAATGCATTTACTTTCTAATTTTGTACGTTTCCTTAAAATATACGCGGTCGAATAAAAGCATATGATGTTGTAGTATAGTCCATGTTTGCGAACAAACGTGTCAGCGAAGATTTCATTTCTTTACGATGAAGACATAATTGGCACGATTCAAAATACATATTATTGACGATGAACGACATGTGTCGTACATGTCAGACAGATGGTATCCAGACTTTTTTCGCTCAGACTTAGAGAATAGTGTGCTCAGAATTCGACAGGATATCGGCAGCACTACTGATTTGGCAGCTGTCGGACACGTTCGGCACTCGTCCAGCTGCCACGGTCAATTTCTCACCGCCCCCTTCCGTTAGGGCTGCAATTACTCCTGGCTCGGGCCAGGTCGACTTAATCGGTATACAATCTGTGATGCAAATCTACTGCAATCCCAACACGGCGCGTTTTGGCAGAATCTCGGAAGAGCGCCATGATTATTGATTCTTATAATTGACGTTGTTAAGTCAAAAAGAAATTAAGTTTCGAGAAACATATGAATTTATATGAAATATCGTATTTAAATCTTTCTGGTTCGAGAATTTTCGGAAGAAAATCATGTGCATATTTTGAATAAATAAGAAATTTTTAATCTGTTCAAGAAAATATTTAAGAAATTAAATTTGTATAAAAGTTGATTTAGATATTATTTAGTTCTCTATTACTCTCGACATATTTTTATTACACGAATACATTTGCTAAAATTAAAAATATAATTTTAAACGTGTTTAAATATTTACAATTTGGATCCAAACTAAAGGATTGAAAGATTAACATTCGAAAAATAAACTTTTCGTACGTTTACTTAAATAATGAAGTAACAAAAGATACTTTCCTTTTTTTTTTTTTTTTTTTTTTTAAGTAGATTTCTATATAACAGTGTACATCTTGTCAGCCTCACAATAAACGTAATCATACAGGACGAACTCTTCTATCGCGCTTGGGATTCTCATGGGAATCGTTTATCGTCGTAGAAGGATTTCTCGCCGGTAGCCAGGAGGATTACTCGATATTCCACGCGCGAAGAGGAAGACGTCCTCCCTCACTTGCTCTCAAATCGCCTGGGCCGGTACCCCTTTCCCTCTAATTCCTTCCTGTCCCTCAGACCCGGAATCTGTCGTCCGCGAAGTCTCGCGAGTCTGACTTGAATTTTTTATTAAATCTTCGCTTTTCTTTCGATAATGGTGTGCGCTTTCGTCCTCGTGTGTATCGAGATGAAATGCGATTTTCACCGCATTCGAATCCCTTGCGCCCACTGGGCTTTATTTACTTTCACCCCTTCCTCTCCCTCCTCCCCAGTTTCCGATTTTATGCCCCCTTTACATGCTTTTCAATTGGCTGCTCATAGCCCCTTCGTTGCGCTCTCTGTGCAAATCGTGCAAATCAGAAATGAAATTCTTTCGCCACTCTCGTGCGGCTTTCGTGTGCACAGGTGTTCCGTTTATTTTACTGTTTGAGAACGACCGCGTTTATGCATACATAGATATACGCGGATACTCGGAGAGAAAGAGAGCGAACATATAATAATCCTTTATGCTTGGTGAAAACATCATGAACGTGCTTTTACCTAACATCTCTCTCTTAACGCGCAAATAGAGAATCTCGTTGATTCAGTACTCCCATAATAATTCAACATCAGTCAGGTGTTCATCCAGATTTCATTTGTATTTGCAGTCTAATTACTAAAAGTTTTAACAAGCTAGAGACTCAAAATGTATGCAACAGAATCCAATCAAATTTTCATCTACGAAAAGTCGACTTTAAATCGACCAACTTTAAAGGTTTGCATTTCCAATGTATTCTGTAAGCACTCGAAATTCCTCCTTTGATTCAATCTCCCCAATTGTTACAGATCAAGTTCGTATTCGTCACTCGAGTATCCACTGGAAACGACTGAGATTTTTTTTTTTTTTATTGGAAACACATTTCTCGTAATACATAGAATAACAGAGATAATCGAGTATCCCCCAGCAACGAATCTCCCTAGGGTGTAACTCACTCCAAATCCACCAGTTCTCGCTCTGTCTTTCCCTCTTCTCTCTCTCTCTCTCTCTCTCTCTCTCTCTCTCTCTCTCTTTCTCTCTCTCGTACCTATCTCTCTCAACTTGATTACTCACCTGGGGTTCGCGGCACCAGGTATGCGTACCCGCATGTTTGCTCGAATAATTGGCCGGCTGTACGCCATGCGCCGGAATAGTCTCCCGAGAGCAAAGCTTGCGTAACCGAGAGTCGCTTGAAATTCAATCTACTGCCTCCGCTACGTGCAGAACCGATCACGCCGATAAGGACCGACGCCGGCGATTTAGGAGTCAGCGATCAAAATTGCTGGCGACCGGAGTCGCGTACGTTCCGATGCGACTCGTACGTTCAGCGAAGGTAGGCTCGGCTTTTCAAAATCGATACCATTCGACAGTATTGCGCGATGCAGTTATTCGGTATGCAACCCTTTTCTATTAATCTTTCATAAAAAACCTGGTACTTTTAACCATCAATGTGAGCAATGATAAAACATAAATAAAATATAGATGTAATATATGTTTTACACGATTCGATAAAAATAAAAAAATTTCAAAATTAATTTCTCGATAAAAAAAATTAATATTTTTTATATTTTTAATTTTTCCCTTTCTAAAGAAAGTTTAGGGTAAACTCGGGTAAGATGGCCATAGTTTTTTAAAATTCCAAAAACATATTGTACTTTTATTTTTGTTATTTTTTTTATAGTGTTTGACATATTATCTTCACTGAAGCTTAAATTACGTAATATTATCGAAATTTAAAGGAAAATTGTCATAGAAATTTTATATTATCAAAATAGTACAACATAAGCATCTTTGGCCATCTTACCCAACTTTTAAGGAAAAGATGACCATAATATTTATAAAAAAATAGTGAAAACGAAAATAAAAATTATAGGTCGTATAACAATTTACATATCTTTATAATATGTCTTACGTCTAACGTATTTCGAACAATGCACATAAACTACTGTACATATCGATTATCTTTGATAATGATTAAAAAAATCATCGCCCTATGTAGCGATTATTGAAAAAATTACAGCCTATGACCATCATACCCTAGTTCACCCTAATTGTGATTTCGTGTAAAAAAAATTGTATAAATATGAAAAAAATATTGTTGGTTGCATTTGTCTCGAGCACTTTTCGCTTAAAATCGTAATAACTGAGCTTTCTACGCTTCAACGCGTAGAAAGCTGAGAAAATCAATAATTTCCGAGCGCTCTGATTAACTTTGATCTCGAGTCCGCGACAACGTCATATCGAAGTAAAGATCAGCAACAAAGAGCAACAGGGCGGAGCTTCTCGCAGGATTCGTCTCCTTTCGCGAAAAGGAGTTTTAAACTCCAGCCGTTAAAGCGAACGAGCGGATTGGTTTTCGCAGTAAAGCCCCAAAGTGCTTCGCGATCCGCGTTCTTAGACGTCGAGAGGAGTGCTGGAGAGGAAGTCTCTTCGTCGACGTCTTTCCACGGTATTACGACCGCTTATTTTCCTCCGTCAGCGCGAGCTCCTCGGGAAATTTTCTCGTCCCGTTGCATCTCTCTGGGCAAAGTACATCGTGAAAGGTTTGTTAACTTCGCGAAAAGTGCACCGCATTGCTGTAGGAGTGCTTCGCGGAATCACTCTTAAAAGGCGCGGACACAATACTTGCTTTTCGAATCAAAGGAACACCAAACTGCAATATAAGATACATCTTTGAACTTTCAAACATCTTAATTTCTAAATTAAATGATACTTTTATCTTGATAAATATTAACTACTGCAACAAAAAAGATGAAGAATATTATTGCGCGATTTCAATTTCTACAGTTGCTTTCACTCAACCATGTAGATACGTAAACACTAATAGAGAGAAACGCTAATAGGCACAATCTATCTATCTAACATGTACTGCGAATTATTCGGAAGAGTTGAGTGGACTAGAGAGAAGCACGCTTCGCTCGCGCTCTAGTACGATAATGTAATGCGCGTAACATTATTATTGTACGTCCTTATAATTAGATTATAACCGGACATGAGCGATAATTTAGTCTCGATAATGGAGGGCACAATTCATCTCATCGACGCGGACCGGGCCGCTCGCCGAAATGCTTTTCACGCCGTGCCTGTGCAAATATGTGCGCTGCACCACGTTGCAACGGCATGGACCGCGCTTCTATGCGTTGGCGTGCATTGTGCGACGGAAGCGGCTTTTCGACCACCGGCGGGACAAAACAATGCGAAAGAAACGCCGGATGGCGCGTGCACACGTCCATCGTATAAAAAGTAACGAAGTGGTTTTCGGCGCGTATGTACATATACCCGCGAGAGGGAACGCGTATGGTAACAACGTGGCGTCTGGCCGTTGACGTCTGGCGGCGAATCGTCGTGCGAAACCGTGTAAAAATGGTCGCGTACCGAAATTGTGAGATACAAAAAAAAAAAAAAAAAAAAAAAAAAAAACGGGGACACGAAACCGATCGTTATATGCACACGCGAAGATAAATATCGGCATTCTCCGTCGAGGTAATACTTTTTGCACTTGTACAGAAAAAATGTCGAGGAAACTGTGGGGATCTATTTTCGACTTTTTTAGATTAACCCTTCGTTAGGCGCAATGTCTAATAGATACAAATAGATATTATCTTAAGCCATATTACTGCACACTGCGATTTTTTTATCTATCGTAATATTTACGAATTTGTTCTTTACTGTTTTTGACATATTTTAATGCCTGATATATTAACATAATGTTAAGACAAAGTTGTTTTAAGAATCAAAGAAAAATAAAGGAAAAATATTGCGCCTAACGCCGGGTTAATACTTAAGCTGTCGACCGATCAGTAACATTTCTTTTTGTAAATAAATCTAAAAAAAGAAGTATTACTGGCATTAGATTCTAAAAAAAATATTTTATTTTATTACGTATAAACAAAAATTCTTTTCAGCTAAATTTGATATATTATGTATGATTTCGAAATAGAGAGAATTATATTTCGTGAATTAAAGGGGAGGAACAGTTTCATGAAACTGTTCGACGTTGATACTTCGTGTGCACGCAACCGCAGATTTGTTTTCTAGAAAATCCTATCACGTGCCTGTTGTTATTTCATATTAGTATATTTATTTTATCTTTAAATTATTATTTACACATGCACATCGACAAAACGTTATGACGAAATATGGTGTATTTATTCTTTCAGTAACGTCACAAATCAAGATTTATAATAGCTAGCCACAATTTTTGACAGAATAATATATTTTTCCTGCAAAAGTATCGCATGTTTATTTTGCTGTACATTTTAACTTCAATACGTGACATATAAAAATATTGATGCATCAAAAAGAATGAATAAGAACTGTATTCTTTTTATTACTATTAAACTTTTCACAATTAAAATACTTGTTAATACAATTAAAATAGTTTAAGTATTTTAACAATTTAAAAATTCAATTCTTATATTTAGTATAAATCATTTATCTTAATCATCTTTTTTTTTCTTTTTTCTTCTAATTGCTAGTACAAACGACAAAAAAAATGGGGCCAATTAACGAGATAAATCATCGATATTTTACGAACGACGCGACGGAATAATTATAAACCATAAAATCGATGATTATTTTAAATTTTTTCTTTCCTACACCGATTAAGCTACTATATCGATCACAATTAGTACGACGAGTGACATTGTGGATCACGCGATAATACCGAATAGAATAAATCAACCGGGATTGTGGGACACGAACGGCGGCGCACAATCCGACGGACGACCCTTGTTAATTATTGTGCCCAATTAGCCGCGGTTTCGGATGCTCGCTCTCACGTGTCCGTCAGAACGTGGAATGAACAAGCGGTCGGTCCCCCACTCATGGCTCTTCTTCCCCTCCCCCTATTCCCCTTCCCCAAAAAACGAGCTTTCCATCGAAAGCGTCAGTATGCCAAGGTGCATTGATGCGCTTTTCGACAATCCACAGTTGTAGCGTGTTGCACCTGCGTCGGCGGAGAACATGACAGCTCGCGGCGACGTATAATCGATAGCCCGGTCGCGTCGATGATTTCGATTACAGGCTTGGCTAATGACTTTCAGGCTTGAACGAATTAACTGCACTTCGCGAGATCGACATGAGCATGTCGTCGTCGTGCGTCTGTTCCGAACATTCGTGCGATCCGATATTGCGAGAACACGCGAGACTGACTGCTTCTCTCAGATACACGCATCAAAAATTATCGTCAATGCGTCGTGTAACTCTCTCGCGATGAAATACGTGCACAATTTTATGAATAATTAATTAAAACGTATATATATGTAGATAAGTAGTCGTAACACATGTGTCAAATATCTTACATGATTTTTTAGGAATTTTTATTATTACAGACTATTATATAATTGTATTTTTAAACACACGATTATTGATATTACTGTATTAAATAAAACATTATATAAAATATTTAATATTTCAGAAAAATAAACAATAATTTATTTATTATTATAATATAAATTTATATATATTATGAAAGGGGTTTATTTTATTATATAAATAAAAAATATGTAATTTGTTAAAATTAAATCATAGTAATATTTCGATGAAATGTTTTTACATATCTAAAAAGTTTGTTAATAATAGAATATTAATGTCATGCAGCCAATCTTTTTCCTGTAGCCGTCAAAGGCTTTTTCACTATGAAACGATGAAGCTCGGCCAATGGAAAGTGCAATTCCTACTGACCTATGAGTTTCACATGCATCCCTAATGAAGCCTTTTCACCATCGAATAATATTAGCATTGATAGAATGGAAAACGAGTAAATATTTGGCTTAGAAAGTTAAGGCAAATGTTGTGGTAAAATTACAATATCAAAGAATTACTTAAACCTGCGTAACATAATTTATTAGTTTTCTCAATCATTTACATACGCAACGTTTAATTCGTACGAGTATTTAGCAATATTCGATATTTGTTTATGATTCTTGTTAATATAAAAGATAAGTTTAAAAAACTTTTAAACACTTTTCAGTTTGAAAAAAAAAATATCATTTAAATACTTTGCGCGACTACCACAAATCACACGATGCAAATCTGTGCGAAATAATGTTTCTCTTTACGCGCAAAATTATTGCATCAAAACTTCATTGCCCATTCGCCTTTCGTCATTTTCACTGGGGAACCGACGTTTTTCTCAATATCCAATACAAGGCGAAATAATAAAATGTGTCGCACAGTGGAATGCGGCCGTACGTGCGTGCGTGCGTGCGTGCGCGAAGTGCGCATCTGGTAGGAAGTCGAACGATCTCCGAAATTGAATCAAACCAAAGCGGAAATTGCGTAATCGCGCGAGTCCTCTCCCTATGGGGGAGAGAGAGAGAGAGAGAGAGAGAGAGAGAGAGAGAGAGAGAGAGAGCCTACTCTGGGACGTTTCTGCGGGCGGGCGCACACACATCGGGTGCCAACGAAAAGCATCATCGGGGGAATTTCCCGCGTCCCTCGTTCATCATCCTCCATCTCCCTCCTTCCATCCCCCCCACCCCTCTCCTCTGTTTTTCTCTCTCTCTCTTCTCTTCGCTTCCAGTCGACCACCGATCGGCCATCCAGCCGGATGGAAGCAGGGGTTTCGGTTTGCATTCGGAGCATGTCCGCTGACCGAACGCGTCTCGCATTCTATCTATAATTCCGAAATAACGCACTCTCTCGGCCAAAGCGTTGTTCCGGAACGACTCCTGCCGTCCGCGCGGATGCATCGGACTTTAATCGTCCGCGCGATTATTACTTTTTCCACTAGTCAAGTTTTCAGTCTCTCTCTCTCTCTCTCTCTCTCTCTCTCTCTCTCTCTCTCTCTCTCTCTCACGCGATACAGTTCGCAGGGGATTGCACTTTCCGCATCCGCGAAGCCGGGAAATTTCGAATTGGCTTTCCTGTTCTCTTTGTTATTTCATATCCTGTTATGTTAAGAGATAAATTCATAATATAATACATATAACACTGTAGTTAAATTAATTTGTGTGAGTATTCAATCATAAAATATTATTGAAATATTGACTATAAAGAACGCAATTTTCTTAACAACGTTCCTATATATTATACATATGTTGAGCATACATAATATACTTATGTATATATTTATGCTGACTTGTTTTAATAGGAGAAAAGGAATATAGAATAGAGAAAAGAAAGGATATATAGAAAAACGTTTCTAGGATTTGTTCGTACGTTATTCGTTCCGGGAATTAGCTCGACGCAAGGATAAGCAATATAAACATGCTTTTCTTGTTGGAAAGAAAGCATGCGAAGCGTTATATTTTATTATTTGAGACAAAACACGGGGAACGGAGATTCGTCGAACGGTTCCCGGAATTAAATAGGAGCGGGGAAGGGGGAGACGCAAGCTCACGCTATACAAAATATTCGTGTCTGTCTAGATCAGTTGACAATCGGTCGCACGCGTGTTCCCGAGAGATATTCCGATTTTCTACAAAAAACTAATTGCAATGTATTACCTCTCGACCGATTCCGTGATATGAAAATCGTGATCGAAATATCGTCGTGTCACGAATTTCGACAAGAAACTTGACAAGCAGTTGAAATTTGTTCTCGTGATTTCTTCTTTAGTTGCAAAATGTTACGCTGCGAATATACAAAAGACTGAAATATAGAATAAAATTCTATTGCTAAAATTGAGTACTTTTGATTACGTCGTAATTATAGATAATTTCAATTTAATAGAATTAATATTTGATCGCGGATGATGGATGGACGCAATTGCGAGCGCGTTTAATTAATTAGTTGTTTATCGAGATTTTGCGATAAAAGCCGGGACTATTGACATGCCAACTCCGAATAAAGTCATGTCTTCGCTAGTCGGCGAATAGTTGAATTTCCGAAACTGTTGTGCATACAAAGTAAGTCGAACGATCATCGTGAATATTACGTTCAGTCTCTCGAGGATGATAGTGATCTTTATTCAATCTATACGTGAATCGCGATAACACTCGCTCTTCTGGCTTTAAGTGCAAAGTACAGAGTAAATATACAGAATGCGCCCCTTTAATATAATCGTGCGTCTTTGCTAGTCACCGATTGCCCACCATAACACGTACACGGTTTTAGGGATATCAAGAAAAAAAATATCGGGCGATTTTTGCGATCACAGATTGAGAGATAAGAATCTCGCGAATAGTAGTCGATATTTAATCGTACATGAATAACAGAGACCTCGTCGAAAAAGATTTACTCAGGTATATCGCAAAAACTCCCTCGATTACGATCGCGCATGGAAAGTCACACGATAATATTACACTTTCGAAACATATTTATTATTTTTTTACACGGATTTGCGTAATTTCTTTCGACGTAAAAAGGACGTGGAAAATATACCGACGATTTTTTCGAATTATTCTGAAAACCCTTAGTAATATTTTATATTTATCCACGCATTATTTATACTTCATCGATAAATAGTTGGAATAAACTATGATGGCCGTACGGAAAAGATGGCCATAGGCTGTAATTTTTTCAATAATCGCTACATAGTGCGTTTTTTTCAGTCGTTATCAAAGATAATCGATATTTACAATAGTTTATGTGCATACATTATTCGAAATAACGATATTGTGAATCTTATACCATATATTTACTTTTTATTACCTGCAAAGTTTTTCATTTGTCCACTAAAAACTGTTATAACGTCGAATAAATTACAATTAGGCTATCGTAATCGACGTTAGACATATTATAAAGATATGTAAATTGTTATACGACTTATAATTTTTATTTTCGTTTTCACTATTTTTTTATAAATATTATGGCCATCTTTTCCTTAAAAATTGGGTAAGATGGCCAATGCTTATGTTGTACTATTTTGATAATATAAAATTTCTATGAAATATTTTCCTTTTAATTTCGATAATATTACGTAATTTAAGCTTCAGTGAAGATATAATATGCCAAACGCTATTAAAAAATAACAAAAATAAAAGTATGTTTTTTGCATTTTAAAAAACTATGGCCATCTTGCCCGAGTTTACCCTATTAATTACTCCTACATTAGGGACAGAAAAAACATTACATAATATTTGTTCAATAAGATACATGTATCTGCATTTATCCTTTTGCGATAGTTAATAGAGAAAAGAACGTAAATATTTTATATAGTACGTAGTACGTCTTTTCTGAAATTAACTCAACGCGATATAAAATCTTTAGTCGAAAAGCAACGCGAAGCGGTTCTTGGAAAAAAAGCGCGCGAACTCGTTGGACGATTCCTGAATTTAGCGGAGAGGGAGGGGAGGGGGGGGGGACGCGACGACGAGGCTCGCGTCTGTCGCGACCGGTGACCGATCGTGACTCGTAACTAGTTGAATTTCGAGCGTGTCGAGTGAAGTATCGGACAATTTTTGTGATTGAGAGGTTAAATCCTTTGGCGAACGATAGTGATCAATATATTTAACCGGTGCGTGAATGCGCGGTTAGTTTCATGTTTCATTGAGCGTATCTCTCTTGGACGAACGTCTTTCTCGCCGCGTGTATCTCACGCACATTTTTGTGCGTCCGTTAATCATCGAACGATAATCGTCGCTGGTGTATTTTTGCGTCGAATGGCAGTCGTGTTTACGTGAATTTTACGGGAGTGGCGAGAAAAAATGTCGGGCGAAAATATAATTTTCTTCAACATAAACTACGAGTAATAGAAGTTAGATCAATCTCGATTGATTCGGTGACATGTGGATCATCGATCATCGTTAATTGAGGCTTTAAACAGAAAGATGGATGAATCGGATGATGAGAAGGAAATAGCACAACTAGTGAGTTATAATTATCATATAATCATAATTAATTAAAGTTTTTATTTTACTCTATATGACGAATTGTAATAATTTCATTTTTTATATTATATACTGAATTATAGATATATTGAAAAATTTTTATAATCTATTAAAATATTTTTTTTTGTAATTTAATAAAAATATATTTTTTAATTGTTATAAAAATATTAGTAATTAATAATATTATAAATTTCTATAAGTATTTTACACTGAAAAAAATAATGTTGAATCAACATCATCGTAGTTCAAATTTACTTACTGAAATTAATACGCCACGTATTGATTTGATTACTAATGTTGTTAAATTAATAAAATAAATTGCAACTGCGATAATATTGATGATTCAACATTATTTTTCTTTCAATGTACAAATATTAGTAATATGATTAAAAAAAATTATTTTAAAAATTTGCACAAAAAATGAAATGTATATTTTCTATACATATTTTTTTCCGCAATTTTTATATTACGTTATTTACATAATCATGATTAATGTAACTATTAACATATGACATTATTACAAAAAAAAAAAAAAAAAAAAAAAAAAGGAAATAGAATAGAAAGAATTAATATATATAATTATTAAGTTGAGTTAATTGTTGCCAATCTAATCAAATCGTAATAAATATTAATTGATCGCCGACATTCGGAGAATGTCGTAAATCGCTAAGGGCGTATAGTGTAAATTGAGGATGTTACTAGACATTGCTTTGATTTTATGAACATTACTTTAATAATTACTTTACAAATTAATTATTATTTTTAAAAAGTTGCTTTATTTTTGGAACTATTTGTGCGAGATGCACATAAAAACATAGACTTTTCTTGTGTCTTTTTTTTTTTTTTTTTTTAATATTACTAATGAGCATTATGTAAAAAGTGGTATAAAAAGTAGACATTGTAAAATAGTATAATAATTGAGCATTAACGTAGACAATTGTGCATCAACGACTTATCCTTCAGTCATCTAAAGTGTCTTTCTGTCGGAGTGAGTGTCTAATTTATCCATGGAGGGATCTTAATCCCTTGCTCAAGGCATTCTTCCGGAACAACTCCGGAACGTTGTTTGATGTAGATAGTTACCGTGGTAACTAAATTAAGAGATTTCTTAGTTAAAGTGTCATCGTTGGATATACGCCATGATCCTCGTAAGAGTTTTCCACTTATGTCACTTAAGTGAAAACATTGTAGAAAGGTTATTGACATCATTTACCTACAGCTTGACAAATAAAATTTTGTTTACACGTTAACTCATTCACACGATTGCAACAGAATATTCTCAAATTTTGCTTCCCCGCGTTTACTAATTTACCAATTTCACAAAAGCATTAAGACACAGATATGTTATACAAGTTTTTTAATACATTTATAAATCTAGCACTTGAAACTTAAGAAGCTCTTTGTTTTTCCTTTTTATGAATGAAAACATTACAAAATATATGTAATAAAAAAATTTATTTTATAGAAAGAATTTTATAAATCTTATAAAGATAAAAATCTAGCACTTGAAACTTAAGAGGCTCTGTGTTTTTTCTTTGTATGAATGAAAAACATTAGAAAATATATGCAATAAAAGAAATGATTTTAGAGAAAGTTGTATTAAAATTTGGAAAATATTCTCTTTACTTGGAACAAAATTACCTAAAAAATCAGGGAATTTTCAGGGAATTTTTACAAGATTTAAGTAGACACTCTGACACGTGTCGCGATCTCAGTCAGCATAAACTTGACAAACGTTACAATAGTACGCTTGTATAAAAACTGCCAAGCGCCACTCACGAGCGATCAAGATAGACACCGCCTCGGCAATCTTTCATTCATTTTATTATACGACACGTATGATTTACAAACCGTAACACGCCTATTCGGACAACTAGCTATTATGTAGCACCAGACTCGGGCTTACTCTCCAGAGTGTACGATATAATCTCCGAAATCCGGCCGGCGCGGCTCGCCGCCGTTTCCTCGTTCGCTCGAAATTCCGGACGAGATTTTTTACGAGACGAGGAGAGACAGACAGACAGACAGAGAGAGAGAGAGAGAGAGAGGAGAGAGAGAGAACGCAGAACTCGCCGGTTAATAGCCCCGGTATATATGCGTGTACGAGCGAGCAACATCGGAAAGCGGCTTAACCCTTGAGGACCCTCGACTTGGAGCGATCGACCGCCAACTCGACGCATGTACACGCACGACGACGACGCGTATATATCGAAGGGGGGCAGCAGGGACGGGGAGGGGTCCGATAGTGGCACTCGTACACATATCTCTGGAAAGCCGCTGGAATTCGTATGCCAGACAGTCGACGTACATTATTATATATCTCGCGCACTGGGTGCCATCCTGAAAATTCAAACTTCGGGCCGGCCGATGCCTTTCTGGCGTCGCGCCAGAATGACACGATCCCGGGTCCCGGGATCCTCGGCGGTTACACGTTACACAGTTGCGTAATTTTGCGCGCGAGAGTTCCTCTTGATATACATATATATTCTTGGCCGTTTTTCCTTTCGCTCGCGTGCTCTTTTTCCTCCCGTTTCTGGCGGAATCCTCGCGCATCTTTATTCACTCGAAATGTTCTTACTCTTGCCGGTCGTTTCCAGAGTTGGCGACGAGTTCCTCGCGACTGACTTATCGCCCTATTGTACAACTTCTCCGTGTAGTTATTCTTAGCTAGATGTAGAAAAACACGCGGCGTTTACTCCCGTATGTCTATTGATACTCCGATGAAACCATTGAACACTCGTCACGCATATTTATACTTATCACGCGTTATTTACAGTTACGTAAATACAACATGACGTTTTCTTACTAGTCGAGAAAAAATGTAGAAAAAGTTAATATATTTTAACTACAATTTATGAAATAATGTAAAAGATTTTTTATGCTGGCTCTTTATCAAGATATTTTATTGAGCAACTCACAGATGTTTTTTACAAAATTTCGGGAAGATAAAATATAATAATTAGAAAAATGTGCGTGTTGAATTGATAAATAAAATATAATAAAGATAAATATGTCAAAGAGGTAAGATATTTTCAATGCTCAATCATTATTATAATATTTTTCTGAAATTGAAATATTTTAAATTAAAGTATAAAGTATCTCGCGCGTTCGCGATAATATAACATAATAAAAAATAAAATATTATCGTGAAATATCTTCTCTCCAGCAATATACAGATTTAATCTTTTTACCGCGATTTTTTTTAACGTATACAGTAAAGTATGATATGCATATAATATGTACTTATTAAAATCCCTTCTCCTCTTCTTCTTAATTTTCTCGTTATATCCCGCGAAAATCCCGAGTAATGCTTCGCAAGTTTCGTCCCTAAGCGCGGCAAGTTTTCGATATGAATTTTTTAGGGTTCTCGCTAATTGACGTCTCGGGAGTCACCGTCGTTTGTTCGGCCTTCTTTTTCCGCAACAACGGGTCGCGTCGACGGGAACGTCCGTTAATTCCCCGCGGCTCGCCCCGAGGAACGCCGACGCCGGTGACGACGCCTCCTCGCTCGTCGCAATCTCGCGCGAGGGAAAAAAAGGAGGAGTATCGAAATTCTCGCTGTCCTGAAAATTAATTACGGTATGTCGGGCGAGGGTGGGAAGGGATATTTCCCAGGTAATTCGTCACGCGGCCGGTTAGCGAGGGGTTGAGGCTCGGTCGGCGCGAGTCGGGCTACTCCAGTTTGCCAGCCAACTCCGTCGACGTCATTCGCTAGCAATTTCAGTAACACTCGAGACACATTGTGGGCCCTCGTGTAGTACGCGATGCTCTGACGAGACTCCGTATAAGTGGAGGTGCCTGGAGTGGCACAACCATGAGTTTCTCTCCCTCTCTCTTCATCGTTCATTCGATTTGTACTCGCGTCCGTTTTCTCTCGTTTTCCTCACCGCTTCGCTTTCCACGCTCTGATTGGCCTTCGCTCGTTACATCTAAATATAACAGAATTTTGCCCGTTCGATTCGCCGCCGATTGTGTGAGCGGCAACAACGTCGCGGAAACGGAAACGACGACAAAGACGAAGAGTTTCGGGGAAACGAGCGGAAAGTTACAGATACAGAGGGATTGCCCAGCGAGGGTGGCCACGAAAGAAGCGCGGATAAAGAGAATCTTGAAAATAAGTACCACTCGGAGACAAAGTACCCCAGTGATAAACTCCCCCCATTTTTAGCGACTAATCCGCTAATCTGTAGAGTGGTTTATTTAAAGCGTAACGGTCCCTTTTTGAATAAAGAACAAGAATTATATATTTTCCTTATCGTAAATTTAACACGCATAAAAGGATATTAATTTTGATGAAAAATAATCGAAAATTGTTTTTTTAACGTAAAGGCTCACGAAAAATCCAACTAGAATAAAAATATAATTTTAATTTTTAACAAATATAGGTATTATTTTTAATTGTAAAATTCTCATTTCGTTGAAACTCAAAATACATCGCGCTATTTGACCACCCGTTATTTTCATTATGTCGTAAAAGTCTTCTCCACGATATTGCGCAGGTCGGAAGGATCCGGGCGGAAATAAAAATATCTATTTTACTGTCGGCGACTGTGCTGGCCGCCGAGTATTGTGTCGCAGATTTATAACGAGCAGCCTTAATATACATGCGTATTTCACGGAAGTAACATGAAAGGACAGTCGAGATATATTTAAACGCAACTACACGGCAGCTGATTCACCACGGGATTTCATTAGCTCTGCACAAGCCTCGTACGAATCGGCACACAGAGTCGAGAATGTCCGGAAAATGGGCCGAATAATGGAAATCTCAATTTGGTTAATGAGTTTCGTACAACACATGACGATAATAATACGATTATTATAATTGCATTTCAAAAAAGCTTAACTTCTGTCAATAGAGAAAGTCCTACACCATAATATATCGTGTATAATAAAGGAAAATTCGAGAGATTAATAATAACGTATTTTATCAGAATACAATATAATTCATGCGTTATTTTTCACTCGAGTCAACACACACACACACACACACACACACACACACACACACACGGATACGTGGATACATTAACCAAAGCTCAAAGAGAGAGTCAACTGTCGACGGGAACCAAAATTACCCGACATTTGCATATCTCCATCTCGCGAGCGACGATTGACTAACAATACAGCATGGCTGACGGACCGGAAGAGCACAACCCATCGCCACCTTTATTGTTCGAATTATCTTCGCGGTTGTCGTAACGCAGGCATTGCTTACGAACGAAAACAAACACTGTTCTCCTTGTAAATTAGGGCGGATCGAGGTGTGCAAATGCGACGATGTATACATATAACTACCGTTTGTTTTCTTTGCAACTTGCATAGAATACGGACTATTATTTCGCACGTGCGCTAAAACGCATTCCTTGAGGCGATGCGATGCAACGACTTGCATTGCGTTGCGTTTCGCTGCTTTCAGAAATAACAACTACTTTGTTATCCGTTAGATTCTTCGCGTATAGAAAGATGGAATGGGCCGATTAAATCTTGATCATTAGTGAATGTTGCGCCACCCGCGCAACGAATAATGTGCAATTCACTAGTTTCGAAGGATCGCTTTTCGCGTCGAGATAATTTGTTAAATATATTTTATAAAAGAATATATAGAGAGAACAAAAAATTACGCCATACCTGTCAAGCGTATTAAGTGCTATTGTATTTTAACTTGAGTTTTTTTATCATTTACCTTGTAATATTAAATTCATTTCATTTTTTAATTAATAAATGTAGATTATATTATCACATTATGAATTGTAATTGACTTAAAAAAAACACGCAATATTATTATCTCTTACATATTACGTGTCTTTTAAAATATTTATATGCATTAACTGTATTATATGTATATACGTGATATTACTTATACAAATTAATATATATCATCACTATTTTGATAAATCACGCAGATATGTTATTTTTCTGCGCCCTACTTACATCTCGTCGCGAATGTCATATGCTATCTCATGTAAAATTGTAATCGCAATTATGCGTGCTCTTTTTTTCCCAACATTTATAACCGAGCCGTTCTAGCGACTGGCAAATAGTCACGTTCGCACTCACTGCGCCGGGATTTATGCCAGCCATGCATTTCCGCATCCAACGTACGCGATACGTCAGTTTTATTGCGTGCTTGATTAAATCGGTTTACGTATGGACGCTGCATTTAGCGACGATCCACGATCGCGTGATATTTTGAAACGATAGTCGTTCCGTCGATCGCAGTTTTATACGGTGTCGTATCGTGCGTCAGGTGGGGTCGCAGTTGGATCGATGATAATTATTAATGTTGTAACGAATCGCACCGATATCGCGCGTCCATAGATCACTGCACTCACACTGTATACGTTCCAAATTTCCCCTCTTGTCTCTTCCCTTCTTCCCTCGTTTTGCTCTCGCATTTCGTTTGCCGACCCCAGCTCTCGATGATTATTTATCGGGCTCTCATCTCTCTGTCATCGCCGATTTCTGATACCGCAATCCAACGAAAAATCTTTCTTCGTTTCAACATAATAATCGAGTGTTTCAAATCAAAAGGAATATCTCCAGAGACGTCAAAAATATTAAAAATATGATACAAAATATTATAGTTTCTATAGGTTTAAAAAATTTAGTAGAATTACAGTAGAATTCACAATACCAATTATATTTTTAAATATAATGATACATCGTCAGAGAGATGCAGGCCTTTAATAATTTAATTATTTTTAACGTAACGTCTGGTCTTGTGCTCTATTGGAATTTATTAATATAGAAATGAGATATTATTTTTAAAGTTTTTCTAGTATTTCTTTTGTTTAAAATTTAATGAGCAAATTCTTTTTCATTTATATGGTGTTTGATGATTAACGTTGTAATGTATTGCCTAACGAGATCAAATATCGCATAAAGCATAAAACTCTGCATGTTTTAAATTAATCTTCTTGTTCCTTTTTCGTTTGTTCTCTCTTGTTTCCCATTCTCTCTCATTCTCCATTACTATTTATCAGCCTCTCATCTGTCGTCGCCCGCCGTTTTCTGATCCGACAGTCGGACGCATAATTCCTCTTCGTTCTGAAATGGTTTTCGGCGCAAAACGACGTTACCCTCCATCCCTATCGGCGTTATTTCTGAATTATCAGCATTACATTTCGCTTTGACAAAACTATTCGTCGGCGCCGCATAAATCACAAGACGCGTATTCTTTTCCGCAAAATGAATTACTTGTGAGATATTCTTCTCACAAATCATAATTGCAATCAATAAATAACGCAATTGTCATCGATTTGACAGAATTATTGTTTTTTTTTTGTGTGTGCGTTTAATTTTATGATATACATTTTTTTATCTACTTTAACGTAAATCATAAAACTTGAGATAATTTTATTTTAAATAAAACAAAAATGTGCTTTAACAAATAGAATATTTATCGTCAAATCAATCGAGAAATAATACTCACGATATTATCTTTTTTTGCGGTGAGATATTATACACTTTGCGGATAGCTTTATCTCTGACTCGTTTCATTGCGACTGTATGTGTAGTTTAATTACGAGATATTTTTGCGAACAAATGAAAATGTGCGAACTTCTCGCAGAGTTCTCTCGTTGATCGATCGCTCGTCCCTCGAGATTGTCGTCAACTTTTGTCATTCATTAAGCGCATGTAATATGTTGCACGCGTTTTCCTAAGAAGGGTCGACTCTCTGCTCGATACGCGCCGAGTCTAATTCTAACCCCCTATGTTAAATCAAGACGGTGTAATGAAGCCACTGCGATCCAATTATGATGAGCGACGTTGCCGTTTCGTGTTTAACTTAAATGAACGATTCTAAGGCCGCGTGATACCGGCACATTAACGCCACTTTCTCTCTTTGCATGGCGTTGATTTAAAATAGAGGAAGCCTTCTTTATACAAACTTATTGCGTGAGGATCTCTCAAGCGAATCATCTGTTTGTACGATGGTCTTCATCGCCTTGTTTCTTGTACTTGCGTTTTATTAGATAAAAACAATATAAAATGTAAAATGAAAATTTTAATACATATATATTATATGTATATTTGAAATATTAATATTATCGAGTCGGCATAAATTTTTGAATAATATGTCGCTAATTATATAATTTGGAATATAAAAAATTTGTTACTTATTGGTCATTATTAAAATTTATACTAGAAAATTAAACATCTCTAAGAATATATGTCCATTAATAAAAATAAATGTCAATATAATGCAAAGGGTTCGCGCACATCGATATTTAATTATAAACGGACTTGAAAATTAAAATAAATATGCGTTTGCTCTTTCATATTACGTTACAATTGACAAAGAGCGTACAGCAATAACGTTAGCACGCACGTGCCCAATAAGGGTGTCATCCCTCAGGGCAATTAGATGTACTCTCCGGGAAAGAAAAAGATAAACGGTGGGTCAGCCCGCGCAATCTAATTCCGACCCTATGCAAATCGGGGCGCCCTTAACTGGCTGATGTTTCAACCCTTGACACTCACCCCTAGTAGGCGCCATAGGCTCGTACACGTTATACGCCGCAGTACTATTTCCTTCGATTCTGTTCAACGTGCCTTAAATTAACCCAAGCTGCTTCTCGTACATTTGTCTCCCCTCTATAACAGCTCTCTGTTTTGCTACGCGTCCCGCACTTAAGAAGCATCTTAACGAAAGGTCTTGTATCATAAAGCTTACAAGTTAAAAAATAAGTCTGTATAATTGAAACATTGAACAAATCTTACTCTTTCCTTTTTCTTTCTCAGTCAATAATAATTTAAAGTATGTATACATTTACTTATTTTAAACAAATTAGGCTAGTAATAATTTAATGATTAATTAACTTCATTAATTTACTTTATGATTAATTAATTGATATGACCAATATAATTATATAACTGTGTTGTTGACTGATTTGTTGTCGTGAATCGTTATTTAATTTTATACTTCTATATAATGTGACACGTATATTTTTCTGTCTAGTAAGAGAATGTAACAGTATACTTGGTTTTCAGACATAACTTCTCTAGACTTAGCTCTAGACGTTGTATTTCTCTATGAAAATAATACGCTCGCGACATACGACACAAAGAATATTTTTCCGGAAACGAATATCTTTCTATTTCATCTCGACATATTCCTCGGTGCAACTGCTAACACAAAATCGTCTTTTTATCTGGCCATCTCCTGGTACCTCTGCGCATCGCTGTTTTCGACTCATATAAATCATGATGAATGAGAAAACAAGCAGCGCGCGCGTCGTACTTGAAAACATCCCCTACGCGATATTCCCATCTCTTCCTTTCTTTCCTCGCTCACCCTCTCTCTCCCTCTCTTCCTCTTTCGCTCGACTCCCAGCACTAATTCCAACAAAAGGACCTCTTCCGCACATGGCTGATTCTACGTGGCGTGGAAAATGGAAAACACACCGCGCAAACACGATCCGCCCCGGCCGTCCGAAACACGTTGCCGGGTGGATTTTGCCGATGAAGGGTGGTGGTCGCCAGTGGAGTGAGACAACGAAACGCTTCTCGCCCCATCCTGCCTGCGAGCTTTTCTGCCCAAGTTGCGTCGACAAGGGTGGAGGGTGGATAATAGTGTGGCAATTCACGGATGGATGTCGCTCGAGTTATAATTGCAACGAGCCATAATTAGTTTTCGAAATTTAATTATTTCCATGTTACACGATAAATGCCGCCGGCTACTGTCCCGCATGATAAAATCCTCTTGGCGAAGAATTATTTGACGATTTCATCGCCGAGTAACGTACGCGTTAATCTAATCTCGGGTGACTTCTCGGACGTTGAACTGGAGTGTCCTGTAATTGCGAATCGTTAGTCTATGTCTTGCAAATGGACATTGCATTTTACTTACACCCGCAAAGTGATATCTAAACACAATTCTTTAGGATTTAACTAAATACAAGTTTATCGTCTTCCACGAATATCAATATATATGTTTTGTTAATTGATTTCTCTCGGTATAATAAAATTGTCGCTTTTTTTCCAAATATACAATATTGTGCGTAAGTTTATTGAACGGCTTATTAAATATGTATTTATAATTTATATATATTTTTATAATAGGGTAAACTAGAATATGATGGCCATAGGCTGTAATTTTTCCAATAATCGCTACATAATGCGCTTTTTTAGTCATTATCAAAGATAATCGATATTTACAGTAGTTTATGTGAATACATTGTTCGAAATAACGATATTGTTAATCTTATGTCATATTTTTACTTTTGACTAGCTGCAAAGTTTTTCATTTCTTCACTAAAACCTATTATAACGTCGAATAAATTACAATTAAGCTATCGTAATCAACGTTAGACGTATTATAAAGATATGTAAATTGTTATACGACCTATAATTTTTATTTTCGTTTTCACTATTTTTTTATAAATATTATGGCCATCTTTTCCTTAAAAGTTGGATAAGATGGCCAATGCTTATGTTATACTATTTTGATAATATAAAATTTCTATGAAATATTTTCCTTTTAATTTCGATAATATTACGTAATTTAAGCTTCATTGAAGATAATACGCCAAACGCTATTAAAAAATAACAAAAATAAAAGTATGATTTTGCATTTTAAAAAACTATGGCCATCTTACTCGAGTTTACCCTATTTAAAAATATAATTATATAAAATTATAAAAAAAATTAAATTGATTTTTTAGATATATTTTTTACTCTATTAATTGTTTACGTTAAGCATTCGGTGCATAAGTTTTTCACTCGCGTAAATATTCAACTCGTGAAATCTAACTGTCGCGGCATCATAAATCGCCGGGACAAATCCCATTGATCAATCTTTAAATTCGCAATTCTGCAGTTTGTACCGCTCGAAGGCTGCTCTCTCCATTAGCGATATGAAATTTTTCGTTATGCACATGGTGTTCCGGCGTCGATGTGCAAAGTTAAAAGTAAAAGTTAATTGAACGCGCGGCACGCGCGGCCCGACATGTTTATACTACGATTTATCTCTCCCTCAGCAGCGTTTTTGCCATTTCCGTTAGAATAATTGCAACTGAATAGAGACTTGATTAAACTGACAGATAGGCGCGGTGGATTATTCATTGCAATTATTCATATTTTTATGCGAAAAGAGCTCTAATTGCACATTTATTCCGAGGTGCGAGCATAATTCATAGTGCATAACGGAGTGAATGCAAGGAAACTTTGTCGGTTACGGTAGTTCTTATTGCGTCATGCCTTCATCTATCCTTGAGTACGCACTATTACATCTTAATGTATGCGCGTTGCGAAATGGAAAATATTTAAAAAAATAATACTTTTAATTGATATTATTGCAAAACGTTATTGTTTTTATTTTTGCTTACACTATAATATATGCGTTTACAGTTAAATTGTGATTATTGAAATTAAATTCAAAAATTAGCGAAAAGCGGAGTTACGTAATTAATGACGTTAAGTACGTTTTTGCAGATGATATTAAAATTTCATTTTGAACAGCACTGATTGGAATAAAATATGTGGTCCAAGTGGAATAAAAAATATTTGTTCGCGTATGTACGTGTACTTACATATATTTTGGTATAACCAATTTCACATCGCGAATATTTTATGTTTCGTAAAATGTGTTGCTTGTATAATTAAATTTTAAAAATTAAACGTTTTTGATTGCTCGGTAATATAACGATCAGCGATTACAATATCAATTTTAATATCTATATCGATATTGATATATATATATATATATATATATATATATATATATATATATATATCAATATTGACATTAATATTTTCATTTTTGAAAATTGTTATATTACCGTAGCAATTGAAATGTTTAACTTTTAAAATTTAATTGTTGATATCGTTATGATTACGGCATAAATTCCACTTTACGTGCCGATGGCATAGATACGATGTTGCATATTTATATCCACGGTTATTAAAAATGAAGTATTTATTTGCGAAGAAAAATTTCACATGTTTTGAATACGCACCGAGCCTTGCGTTTTTATTGTCGCCATCATTATGCGTGTTTGTTGATTGCGTTTTTAAAAATTAATGCTATCGTTCTTCTCGGCAGCATGCATTCCGTGCTCACCGTTCCGCATTCTAAGAGCAACATGCATACACATGTACATACACGTACATGCGACGCTGTTAAAAATTTATCAATACGCAAGGCACGCAAATATTGAAACGATATTTCATCTCTCTTGCCGTTGGATCTTTACATCGTTACCATGATTCCGTGATTTAGCAAGCTGTTGCATTTTTATGATGCTTAACGTATATAACATAGCCTACATATGCGATCATACATGAATTAAAAGATAAAAATTAAAAGACTTATTATAAAAATTCAAGAAAAGAGAATAACAATTATTTATTATAAAGTAAGATTTTTTAAATTAATTTTTGTAAGTATTTTTAAAAACTTTAAAAAGTGAAAATAATTTTTCCTATAGAGAATAAATGTATGTATTTAATTTTTATCTGTTTCGATATTAATTTTATTATTATTATTATTTGTACGTTTTAAATATAATTTTGATTATATAGAAAATTTATACATACGTTGCATTTTTGTGATGCTTAACGTATATAACATAGTCTACATGTGCGATCATACATGAATTAAAAGATAAAAATTAAAAGATTATTATAAAAATTCAAGAAAAGAGAATAACAATTATTTATTATAAAGTAAGATTTTTTAAATTAGTTTTTGTATTTTAAAAAACTGTAAAAAGTCACAATAATTTTTACTATAGAGAATAATTGTATGTATTTAATTTTTATCTATTTCGATATTTATTTTATTATTTTATTATTATTTGTACGATTTAAATATAATTTTGATTATATAGAAAATGTATACATATGTTGCATTTTTGTGATAATTGTTGCTCTGCTACCTCTGTTTCGTCCTTCATAAATATAAATCGGATGACGTCTTTTCGTAATGAAATGTTGTTTCAATATACGCGACAAAGATTATCACCCCGCGTAATTTTCGTCTTCATTAGAAACAGACGCACGAATTCTAAAGATGAATGCGGGTAACATTCTTAAAAATTTATGAGCACCACCAATCGCACCCTCTTGGCGACTGTTCAAACGGATCCCTACAAAAGCTGTCTCCCTCCGAAATTTCGTTCCGCTCTTTGCTTGCGTGTCGCACCCTCGCAACTCACCCTCTTCTGTACTATGGTTTATGAATCTTTTAAGAATGCATAGAGGTATAGAAAACCGACGGCGCGGTCTTTATTCAACGAGCTCGTTACAAAATGTTTTGAATCTGTTAAGAGTTTGGATACATGATCAAAGATCGGTATTGATAGAATTTACCAGAGGCGTTGAAACAATGTTAAATTTTATTGAATATGTAAACGGATAAAATATTTTTAAGTGTAAAAAGAAATTTTGAATTTTAAACAAATGATCGTTAACTTTGATTCTTACATTTTTTTCTTATTCATTTATATTTGTATTTATCGGTCTAATAATTGAGATTGATTAAAAGTATAAAAAAAACAAATGCTCTTAAAGTATGCACATTATATCAGATATTAATATATTATACATATATCTATATATTATATTAGATATTTAAATAAATATATATATATATATATATATATATATATTTATTAATAATGATTATAAATTAATAAACAATAGTAATTAAAAATTTCGCAATTCCAACAGTTATATTTAATAAATTTTAACTAATGCATTAAAAAATTTAATTCAAACAATTTCAAAATTACCTATAATGAAATTTATCTTTTTATGTTTCAGCGATAATGGCACATTTCTTTTTCCTGGCTACTTTTTTCTGGTTGAATACAATGTGCTTCAACATCTGGTGGACATTTAGGTAAGTGAGATTTTCTATCAATTTTTAAAATAAATAATGCTTTTAAGTGTAAATGGAATTACATAGATATATATGTGTCACATAATTTGTGCGATTCCCTATATTTAATCAATCTTTATAAAATATAATTTTAAAAATTGTTAGGCAGATTATCGAAAGAATCTCCATGCTTTATATTTCGAATATTTGAGAGTTCGATGTATACTTTAGATGTTCATAACATTACGTTATTGTCCCCGGAAAGTTTCTGGAATTTGCGGAACGTCGTTGTCTCTCGCGACATTATCTATAAAAATATTAAAGAAAGAAAAAAAATATTTCTTGAGAAAGAAAGGAAAGGTAATAAGACGGACAACTCCATCGATTCTGTACATAATAAAATACCGGTGCAGGTCGTTGTCGCAAAAGTAGAGGTACTTATTGTTAGGTAACAATAAAATGTTGCAGTCAAACGTTGTGCAACATGAACAGTATTTTCGCGAAAGAATCTCGAAATATCTAAACGAAATATTACCGAACCGCAATCTCGAAAGAGAGAGAGAGAAATATTTACGTAAACAGATAGTCTGCGCTTTATCGATTCGGACCGGTTTAGCTTTAGAGCATACTGCTTTTATTTCTAGAATAATAAAATACCTAATTATCCCGACGAATATCGATGGCGCGAGATAATGGCGGAATAAACCTAATTAACGCGTCGCCTCGTTATATGGTCCGAAATAATTATACAATGCGGATAAATCGTCCGTACGCGAGCAAACGATCATAATAATTGCACTAAATTTCATGCAAGCTTTATTCATTTCTTGCCTGCGGCAATTGTAGCTAATTAAAGTTTATTTATCCAGGTATAATTATAAAAAGTACTAGAATTGCGCAAGAGAACGTATAAATCATAAATGCATTTGAATTCGCACTCACGGTCATGTCTCGTTTATGAAATCGCTCTGATTAAAGTATGCAGAATATAAACTTATTTTCAGAATTCATATAATGACATTTTTTGATCAATGATGCAGCATACACACTTCCGCGGTAATTATCTTTCCAGATGAAAACATCAAAGCATCAAATTTTACAGCCGACGAATTGTTGCGAATTACTTTTTCGAGCTGCGAATAATAATTTCCTTTACTTTATTCAATTGGAAATCTTACTTCTAGTAGTTATATTTTAATATAAATATAATAAAATAGAAATAAAAAATCAATTTCTTATATTTTCGTGCATCAAGAAATTTTGCTGTATACACAGTGAGAAAAATATAACTTTAATATTTGTTAATATTTTATCTGGAATTTTAAATGTTTAAATAAGCTTTAAAAAGAAGCTTTGAAATGGGCATTGAATAAGTTTTATAAAAATACATTGTGATTCGTAACCAAAGTCATATTGATAATAGATTGATAGTAGTCGTCACACGATAGGAGCTTTCCTCGTCGAGAGAGAATCAGAATGAGAGATTGGATGAGGATCACTCGGTCGGCTGGTTAATGCGATGCAATGCGGTCACCATAACGGGTCTCTTCTTCGTCTTACTCTTGGCGTATACGCGGTTTCATGGCGCGTACACTCTCTTTTCTACTTTCTTTCAGCCAACCAATCGTCTCGTTTCTCGCATCGTGTTTCTGCCCGCGTTATTTTTCCCTTGACTGATTGTGAGAATCTATCCACAGTCTGCATCTCGTCATGCAGAATAATTTTTGCAGATGAATCGACGTAATTTATGGTGCCTGATTCGAAATATAAATCGATATAACAATTTCAATTACACAAAATTAATTACTGTATTCTCGTATTTTATTACATTCCCAATCGCTTTTGGCACATTAATTTACTTTATTACAGATGTTCCAGTTTAAAATTTTTCGGCTTCAACGCGGAAAAAAAAAACGATAAATCCGCGTTACTAAAAAAATTGTATATGCAATTATCACATTTTTAATATCCGTTAACCATGTCATCTCGCTTTCTTGTTACCTGTTTCAATTCGTATTATGGCAACTTACTATTATGGATATTATGCGTGTGATACTTAATAACGCTAATAAACCGCATAACCAACGGAATCCCCGACTTTTTTTCGGCATAGTCGACGGACTAAAAATATTTAAACGCATGCGGTAAACCACAGTAAAGTATTTGCATCAACCGCCCTGACTTTTCACAGCCAGCGCGGTTCGATGAACTTGCACTCGCAAACGCCATTCGCACTTTTATCTCCGTTTTTTCCATCTCTTTCTTTCTCTCGCACACGCAACATACACACGAAAACTGTCGGCGACACGTGCGCCGGCGTGTTGTATCCACTTGTTGAAGTGTCAACGGCACGTTGCGCGTTCACGGTGGCTGCACGGTGTGCTCCGTGATTTTCGAGCTGGAAAATTATCCTGATGTCATTTACGGGCTATGCGCGCGCATTTACGCACGGTCGTTGCACTGACCATCACCGCTCAAGTATACCGATAATTTTTTCTCTTGTTTTTTTTTTCTTACGGCCTGTCGAATTTGTTACTGTCGGCCATGTCGGTTCGTTCAACACCGAATTGCGTTATGTCATGCAAAACATCCAACAACGAAAAATCGCTAATTTGAACTGACAAATTTGAATGGAGTGAACGCATAAACAGGAATAAAATGATATTCTTGTTCATGTTTTAAATCCAATCTCAATGACTGTCTCCAGTTTTAAAAGAGAATAAAATTGTCGAAATATATTTTTAAATAGGCTAATAAAATACTTAAATAGAAATTATATGTAATTATTATTACATTGTGTAGAGACAAAATTAATATTCAATTTAGTGAGATTTAATTTTATAATTAATCGAAACGATATTGGACATCTGAGTAATTTAATCACAATAACTGAGCGTTTTGCGTAAATCCGTTTCTAATGAACATATTCTATCGCTCTAGCCATAAGCCCAATGATATTCGCTTACAAGTACATTGTTTTACACAATGCCGAGCGCTGTACGTATTGAATCGAGAGAGCCAACTAATTTCGCGACTCGTGTAATTTTCTTGCGCTTCCGCGACAGAAGCTACCTTCCAGTCGCACCAATTAACAGGACTGGTGACATTATACCGCCAACGAGAACCTGATGTCATTACCGTTACGTTTAATTGCACGCGAAGGTCGAGCCGTGTGTTTTCCCGCGCGAGAAGGTTCGTCTTACGTGCTCATGCTTTCCGCCTTCCTTTCTCCCTCTCTCTCTCTCTCTCTCTCTCTCTCTCTCCCTCCCTCTTTCTCTCTTTTACTCTGATATTCTCGCGTCTATATTTTCTGAGAAATTGTTCAATTATCTAACATCCAAGTAACTTCGCACGGTCAACTGCAACCGCCAACGCGACGTTGTGACCTCGGCGTGCATTTAGCGTTTGTTCTCTAAATGAATTTGCATTCTGCTAGCCGCCGATATTTTTTATCGACATGACGCATAAATTTTTCACAAAATATTATCCGCGCTCGACAGGCCTCGGTCATCTGTTCGCCGATAAAAATATATTTTAATTTATATTAAACAAAGAGAGATATTATAAGCGGTATTTTACGAGAAGGAGCGAAAAATCGTTTTCTAAAGTCGAGAACTCAATGTAATTATTTGAATAAAATTGTCGTTTCTTGAAATTTTAACAGTGACCGGTTTGAGGAGAAAAAATCGCACACACGAATTCGCCTTTAAGTCCAGTAACACAATCGATCATTGTCAACAACGAAGAAACTGATCTCAATGATTTCTTGCAAGACAATGGCTGATCCAGTCGGCGAGAAGCAAAACAAAACCAGCGTGTATCGTCCCGTGAAAAGTGGTCAGTGTTTTGTCGTTTGTGTATACACGTACTGTTCGTTAAGGTCTCTTCTGTTCCTCTGAAGGACTAGCTTATTAACTTCGTTTATCTCGCTCTTGCTAGCCAAGTCTTCTCGATGATTCTCGATTTCTTTGGCCCCGCGCGACTAAGCGACTATGCGTGACGCGAGTGGTTAAGAATCTTGACAACGAATTGCCATTTGCCAGTAGCAAATATTTCCCGAGAAGAATTTTACGAGAATAAAAAAAATCTAAACGCGCGCGCGTATATATAATTTGCACTTTAAAAATTCGAAGCGTGCAACCTAATTTAATCCTTTTTTATCTTTTTTTTTTTTTTTCTTAAAAAAAAGTATACTTACATTTAAATGATGGAGCATAATTTGCTAATACCTCGTTTATCACCTCTTATTAACTGCAAAATGCTTGAATTAAGAAGGTGCTTAATCGACTAAGAAAAGGTTGTGATGAGACCGTGATTAACTATACCGGGCTTAATCTTATCGCGTGGCGACCGCGTCGTAATGATAGTCGATTAAGCTCCCTTCTGTGTTCTCACGAGAGCGACTCATTATCTTTCTCCCCTCGTTCTCCAGAGTCATCAGATTTTTTTTTACCGGACCTTCCACTAATCTTCTTCCGGATCCCACATCCATCGATCGGCCTTCTAACTCGATAAATTTCCGCGTCGCTGAATGTTGTCGGAATTTTCGCAACGATTATACCTGTCTCGCTACCCTTTATTTTTTCGATCTCTTTGTTCCTAGAAAAATGTGTTGATTTCAACATCAGCGAACTATAAATACATTGATTCTCGTTCATTGACGGGTTTGTTCGGACGTCGACGTCGATGCCAAGAGGAACGTGACCCAAATATCCGAAACTAGGCCTCTGTGAGTGAGAGCTTGTCGAATTTCGCAAGGCACAATGGTCTTCTTGTAACTGCAATACATATGTATATCCAACTGGTCCGTCGGGAGGAGGACCGGGGCGAGGCCTCTCATCCTCTACGGTCAGTCACGTTCGCGCGAGATTATATCTTGGGTAATTTGATCTTGTCGCGGATCGTTTATCTTGTTGCACGAATAATTTCCGACAAGAATTACTTACCGAGAAAAATGTTACCGCGGAAAATTCTGCATCCTTGTTTTATATAAATAAAATGTATAGAATTATGATAAATGAAAACAATTTTTGTAAAATAAAAAGAGCATACAAGTAGATGATAAACTGTATAATATTTCTCCATTAAATACATGTATAAACTTTGTATATTAATATTAATAGAAAAAACCTACGTTGCTGTATATTTTTTTTACAAAAAGCCCCATCGTTTAACTTTATTTATTAAATTATGTTCTAAATATCGAAATAATATATTTCGATGCATTTTTCTCGAGCGATCGCCACCTTCGACTGTTATATAAACTCGGTATTTGACATCCTTCGGGCTCGAAAATCAACAAAGCTAAGAGCGAACTCGTCCGGAATACACTCTTGGTCCTAGTGCGGCGAGATACCTCGTGCGAGGCCCGTTGCAGGCAAACGCGGAAAGCACGGCAAACCGACAGCTACGACCGCAAACGCGACGGTCAGCATAGATATGTTGTTGCGACGGCAACGGTCGCCACCGCCGCCGCAGTCTCGAGCACTCGACGAAGAAGTTGCTGCCAGGCCGAGTTTCGAAGTCGGACGGTTAAGCTAATTTAGGGTCACGGACGAGAGAAACTCCGGCCTCCGGCCGCGACTCGTCTCGAGTGCTATCGAACTCTGAGCGAGATCGAGCACTAAAGCGAAATCGCGCGTGTATACAGGTATTTGATTCCGAAGGACCGGGAGTCATTCTATCGACTACAACGAAGTTTAGACGTTTATCGACGTTTGCCTTTACAGCAGACTAACTGTTAACCTGTAATTTGATAAACGTCGGTAGAAAGGAAGAAAGATTTACATGTGTTTTAAATATAGGCTAAACTCGTTGGCTAAGATGGCCATAGTTTTTTAAAATTCAAAAAACATACTTTTATTTTTGTTATTTTTTAATAGCGTTTGGCGTATTATCTTCACTGAAGCTTAAATTACGTAATATTATCGAAATTCAAAGGAAAATATTTCATAGAAATTTTATATTATCAAAATAGCACAACATAAGCATTGGCCATCTTACCCAACTTTTAAGGAAAAGATGACCATAATATTTATAAAAAAATAGTGAAAAAGAAAATAAAAATTATAGGTCATATAAGAATTTACATATCTTTATAATACGTCTAACGTCGATTACGATAGCTCAACTGTAATTTATTCGACGTTATAACAGTTTTTAGTGGACACATGAAAAACTTTGCAGGTAATCAAAAGTAAAAATATTGTATAAGATTCACAATATCGTTATTTCCAATAATATATGCGCATAAACTACTGAAAAGTATCGATTATCTTTGATAATGACTAAAAAAGCGCACTATGTAGCGATTATTGGAAACATTACTACCTATAGCCATCTCTCATATCCTAGTTTACCCTAAATTATATCTATGACTACGATTGAGAAATAAAAATTTAATTCTCTGATTTTAAATATTTTTAAATTGCATGTTAAAAATTTGCTATATTAGTGATTACTGCACGTAATCTTGTACGGAAGATGGTTTGCATGGAAAGAACGCGTTCATCTTTTTAGATCACAGTGGGTTAACGACTTCAGGCGTCCTTCCTCCTTTTCCTCTTCGCGGCGTTGCTCGTTACGCGTTAGATAATGCATGCAAATTGCGTTAACGTAACACGAGTGTCGGCTCTAAAAGCCGAGGGACCTCGGCCAGTTTTGCTATAGTCAACGACCCGCCCGTGTAAAGATAGACGAATAATCGTCGTTGCACTCACTCGGTGCGCAACTTCCATTCCCGCAGTCTATTATGCGATTGTCGGCTATGGCGATGTCATGAAATGCGGTGTCCCCCACGGGAACCGCCAGCGGCAAACCGACCGAGTGAATCACACGAGCTTTAGAATTCAGGACACGTGTTGCTGGCCGTATCCCGTTCTTCCGGATTTTATTTTGCGCGCGTTGTGATCTTCGGATTCAGATTCGATTTGTTCCGGAGCGTTTCCTATCCACGAACCGTTTGATTCACTTTTCACGTAAACTGACCATATTGGTTATCCGGTAGAAATATCGAAAAGTGCATACCTACGTGGTTTTTTCTCTTTTTTTTTTTTTTCTTTTTTTTGCGAAATTTGACGTTTACTTTTTCTTATCAAGAATGTATCGAAAAAAAAACTGTTAGAAATTTTTCGAATTAAGCTTTATTATTTATTCTCGTCTTTAATTCTCGTAACAATGTTATCATTTTCTAACACAACAATCTAAACTTTATCATCTCCCCTAAAATTGCGACATGTATTAATAACGAAATAACGTGTACATTTTTAAACGTATAAATAATTAGCCGATAGTTGAAACATTTATTGCTACCATTTCGTATTAAATCTCTACGCGTTGCTCTAAGTGTTGAGATCTTATAAACCGACGCGGCTTCCAACTTGGCTCATTAGCTACTGTGGAGCAGTTTTCCTCTTCCCCTCTCTCTCTTTCTTCTAGGCACATATACATCTATATAGTATATGATGAGTACCGACTCTCGCGCGCGGCCAGAACAGCTCGAGTGAATCACGCGAAACCTTTAGAACTCACGCGCGCTACCCAGGGTTCTCCAACGCGAACATGATACTCCATCGTGTCTTCGCCACCAAGTTTTGTTCCCCTTTTTGCTACGTGGAAGATATATATATTTTCCGCGAAATAAAGCAGAGTTTATTATCATGATCGATGTCCCCGCCCCCTCCCCCCCCCCCCACGTTTTTCGCGCGTGATGAAATTCTCTACACTACGGTAATCACGAACGTGTAGGGGGAACAGATGAAAACGAATCACGACACAGTAGTCCGGATAGTCGGGATTTCACACAGCGGCCGATTTCCTTCGAACTGGATCGGGGACGTCTCAGGAGCCCGTTGCTCTTCGTTCGGGTCGTGTCGCGACTACGTAATGCGCCATTTGCATAACACAATTGCGCGATACAGTCACGCAGGACCGATGCTGCCCCGCACGTCCATTCGGCTCTGCGTGTTGTAATAATACAAAATAACAATATATTATAGTAATCACGTTAAATTGCAGCTGTAACTTAGATTGCCTTTTTGCTATTTCGAGACGGCATGCGGCAGCGCCGCGTGTTTCGCATGTCGAGTTTCCACGTGATGTTCCTTTATTTTCTCATTTTCTCATCGCTAATTTACGTGGGCCGTTTTCTCGAAATCTCGGTTAAAAATAATGCGATATTAATATGATACAATTTTTTATTTATTCAACCGCATCTAATATTTTATTAAAAAATTTAGATTAATCTGTACTTTAAGGGGATCCAAAATTATCGACAGAACATGAATTACAGATTTTGAAAATCTCTTTCTTAGCTACAAGAATTGATAAATCCTTCTCTATAATTAAAGTACTTGTAAAAACAACACGCGGGGGCTATTAATTTCATATAAAAATGATAAGAAATTAAAAGATGACAGTTAGGTCGTAACAATATTTATTTAATATAAAAAGTTTTACGATATGTTCGTGCAAGAGATATAGCGTCCGCGTTTGGAATAACATAACAGAATATTAGTAAACTTTTGGAAATGACTTTAGAAGCCTAGTAAAAAAGATTTTCAAAATCTGTAAAAAAATTACTCTCGTGCATCTGTGAGTGTGCGAGATTGAAACACAAACTCGCGTCAGACGTCATTTCTAAAAATTCACAGATATTCCTTCCATGCAATCCTTAGTAGAAACCTATCTTATTTTGCGTGTATAAATTGCAAAACTTTTATATTAAGCAAATATATTGTCATGTTGGATTAAATTTTGGTCGATAATATATAGAACAGCTTTTGGATCCCCTTCAATATACATTTTATTTTATATTCTAATTATTTATTATGAACATTGCTCAAACACACACTCTCTCTAGTTGTATGTTAATTTACGATCGCAGGCAATCTTGTTAGAAGTCTTGTTGAACTGAATTTTATAAATGATCGACGTTTGTCGCGAATAAACTGCGAGGAACGTCTTCATGAATATTCGTGAGAACAAAAGTTGTGTCTTTGTACAAATGTAGACATCACTATATCAAGGATGTTTCTCCTATACCGTGAACAGACCGAGTAAATCATGAACGGTTAGAATTCAGAGCCTGGTTCTCTTGAGACCGGTGCAAAGAAAAGAATAACTCTTGGTGAGCGGTGCCAAAGATTCATGCTACAGTTCGCGTATTTCTTGTCGATACTTTTATGATTTTTTCTTTCTCTAACTTCTTCATGCTTATCTATATCTTTTCTTATTCTTAATCTGACTTTGTGATTAAATATTTCTTTTTTATATTTTTATTAACGAAGTCAGAAAATGATACGATCGGCGATAAAATTTTCTATAATTAATTTTTTATTTCTGCTATATTTGATCTCATGCTAGTTATCAATTAATTAATTATAATAAGTATACATTTATAAATTTTAAAGAACTTTCTACCACATATATATGTTCTTATTTTTTAGATTATCATCCATTTTCTTATTTTTAAGAATTTCTTGTTATACTGTCGCGTATTATCTCACGTTCCATCATATTTTCCGCTTTCGTTAAAATTCCTCTGTAATCTCAGCCCTCCAGATCCCCATTTGCTTCATTAGCATACGTTAATTTGTTGTTAATTAATATAGTGGCACAATTACTTAACATTTCTTCGCTTTATATATAATCCGGAGCATCAACAAAGTTAAATTTCTCATCATTATCTCTCACGCATCTTTCTCGCATCTTATATACACGTTGTATAATATATCAAGAAAATGTATTCACCATGGATGTGCGAACATGCGTTGCGAGGCTAATGCCAAATTACATGACAATCTTTCGCCGCATCGTCGTTTTTTATCTTACCGCTTCGCAATCTTTCTACGATAATACTATGCAATGGAAATGCATAAATTAAATAAATTATAAAGTATAAATCATAAAAGCATACGTAACATGCATAAATTAGGCAAATGGATAGTTATTTAGAATATAATAATAAACACTTTTACGAGTAACATTAAAAAGAGAGAAAAATTTTGTACAAAAAAAAAGTAATCTACAACTTTTAAGACGCGACTATGTTGATTAAAATCGTCTTGGTAGACTTAAGTCTTCTATTTAATTTCGTAACAAAAATTGCAAAAGTTAAATTTCAACTTTCATGCATTTCCTTATACTGAGTTGTGGAAGATCATTTTTGAGAATGTTAATTAAAAGTAACTAAGATTTAACTGATTTCCTTTAGAAAAATAGAACAAGAAAGTGTAGTAGAAGCTCAATCAAACTTTAATTTAATATTTTACCAACTACAATAGCATACGTATTATCACAAATAATAAGAAATTAAATAAAGACAATTTTATAATTTCGCAATAAAATCGACCTTGCACAGGGTCTTTTTATCCAGAAAGTTTTTAAAAAATTTGTTACACCAGATATAGATATTTTATAATATTTAATTAAATACAAAAGTTTCTATTATATATGACAAAATTAAATCAAAAAGGGAAAATAAATAAATGATTGAAATTTAATTAAAAGAGGGAATGCAATAAGACAGACCTAAAGTTGTTTTCGCGACTATTTGTGAAGATGAAGGGACTTTCAAACTTTTATATTTATGAAAAAATTTATGAAAAAAAAAAAAATAAAAATATTGCGTTGATGACGAAAAGATGACGCAATGTACAACTCGCCCGACAATTCTCTGACAATGAACCCTCAGAAGCGTGACATTGTCAGGGATCGTATTGCATGATACGCTCATCTTCCGTGACTGTGGTTCACAGTGTGATTGCACGCTTAGTCAGTCAGGGTTCGCTGAATTTAAACCGGTACGATGCAATAATAGATATAATCCGTGGGCTAGAGCTCAAACCGTTGAAGGAAGAACTGAACAGATCAACTACGCGTCAAAAATTAATAGATTTAATATATTTCGAGATTCATGAATTTAACATTGCACAAAGCACTTTTAGCCTTTTAAATATAAAAGATAAAATTAATTTTATATTTTAATCACAATAAATATTAATTTTCCACATTTTAAAATGTTCAAATTAATTTTATATTTTAATTATCATAAATATTAATTTTATATTTTAAAAGACTAAAATGGCTTTGTGCAATGTTAAATTCATGAATCTCGAAATGTATTAAATTTATTAGCTTTTGTCATACCCTAATTCATCCAGTTTAGGTCATTTTTCAATTCAAAATGTAAATGAAATAATCTCTCGTCTTCTGCGCTGTTCGTTGTAAAGTATAAAAATTCGCAATACACATGCATTATCTCCCATGTTATTTTAAATTTTAATTAAGCAAACGCGCAATCTTTTATTAAGATGTTTTAATAAATATTTAGTAAAGCTAAATACTTTTTAACTCTCGAGTATGTAAACATGATGTTATTGATAACATTTTTATCACTGAAATTGCGCGTGACAAGAAATGTATAAAAACTAAATTGTTTATTAATGCGTCTTATATACTTTCAAATATCACTAGAATACCGGATAAATATTACAAGATATTTAGAAAAAATTTGGAGATTGAAATCGTGATATACATAATATATAATCTTTATTACTTCAAACTTTTGCAAAGAAAAGACTTATTTTACAATAAATACTATACACTCGTTCATCCATACTATTTCGCTTAATACTCCATTATCTCAACTATCTCTAATAAAGCCTTACTACATCCGTATACAACTTACACCTATAATCACATTTATTATTAATAATTCTTTTCCTTTCTCCTTTTTCTTTCCACAGTCTTTCCAAAAATCTTCCCCTTTTTCTTATCTAGCTCATCATGAAATCGTGATCTTAAGAATGCATTCATAAAGATTAAAAATTTTACTTTATCATAAAACGAGGTTGTTTTTTACAAACCGATCGAGCCACGTACAATACAGCGAACTCTCGTAGAACAACGAGAAAAGGAAGAAGCGAAAGGCAAGACCGACCGAGACGGAGCGTTGGCAAAGAGTCGACGACCTCTGTGGCCGCAGGTTGCACCTGCATCACCTGCGGCCGGACGAACGGACCCTTCCTTCGCGCTTTCACAGTGGGATCTCGCTAGGTGAATCGCTCGTACGACGATCCTCGATGCCCGGTGAAAAAAAAAAATAAAAAAATAAAAAGCTCATTTGCCCATCTGCGGCAGAATCCGGTATGGAACACCGTACGAACTACGAACGAATGCGCCGAGCGTTGCAGCGTGAAATTCTCGAATTTGCAAATCCCACTTTTAGACTTTTCGGAATAATATGTAAGAGAGAGATGCAGTCGTGCGAGGCGAGAAGTTCCTCGGCTATGCTTCTCAGGTTGTTCGTTTCCCGGACGAACGATATAGCAGCGCGCGGCTCGAATTTCGGCATGGATAAGCATTAGGAAATTTTCGCGATTAAAGCAAAATATGCTGTTGACTTTATATTGCAGTTATTCGATTTGTTATAAAAGATATAGATACGCATCCTTTCTTTAATATTACACATCTATATAAGAAAGTTTTCAACATTTGTACAAGTCTACTTAAAATTAATTAAAATTAATTAACATTTTCTTTTCTAGTTTTGATACTAAATGTTATTATTTATTCGGACTTATAAAACTTAAAATTAACAATTATTATCTTGATTTTTTCTCCATTGGATATCTAGATTAGAAAAGAAATCTCTAAACAAATGATAAAATTGATGTGACACTCTCTATAAGATTTTATTCACTTTTTAATAGAATAAAGTTCCGATTCTGCAACATATGCGTTCTTGTAGCCCCATGTTGTGAGGTGGAAATGCAAGTTACGTAAATTTGCAGCATCTATTCAGAGAGTTCTTCCCTGCTGTTCCGTATTCAAATGTGCAAAAAACGCTAGTCGAAGCCAAGCATTGTAACATAAAGCAAAACATGCAACGTTAAATTCTGAAGTAAATCCACGTCAAGCATATGCAGGAGGATATGTAGAAAATATCTATACTATGGAAATGTATTTGTATTGTGAAAGTTATGTTTGTCTATTTTTACAGAAATGCAAGTTCCTTGATCTTTATACACACAAAGATAAACCTTTATATATTTAAATTTATATATTTAATAAAACATTTTTTTCTTATAAAAATTAAAAAAATTTACAAATACTGTAAAATGTATTATGAAACAAATATTTAACGAAAATCATTTTATAATTAAGTGACTAGAAATTTAAAAAATATTATGTACATATATTTAAATTAAAATATTTAAATATATTTCAATACAAATATTATATACATATGTATATTTAAATTATACATAGTTTATTTTTCTTTTGAAATATACATCAAGAAAGTAGAATTGAATGTGGAAATTTGAACTTTTTCCCTATTTATATATCAATGTAAATGTTTTGAAACAATTATATATTTGAATATTCCTCCGAAATTCTGCGATTTGTGAAAATAATCCTTTTCATTATATATATTTTGAATTACGAAAGATAATATATTTGCAACGAAAACGTCATGTTACTTATGGCGGTTTCAAAAGCACGAAGAGAGAACTCTGTATGAAATTTTCCGTCGTACAATGTACATTTCTTCTCCTCTCTGAAATGTGAACACATGAAAAGAGATTGCGTAGCAGTATAGAATGTGAAAATCTCACACCTCCGACCTTCGACCTAACCCGTGTTTCTTTTCTATCCTTGGGAAAAGTATGAAAATACAAATCGCGAATTGTCGAGATCGATTTATCTTCCGTATAAGAACGCTCAAGGGGTCGACCTTTTGTCATAGTTTCCATCTCACTTTAATGATATTTTTGCACTTGAATTGTTTTCGTAATACTCTTTTATAAGGGCACGGCTAAATGTAGTTCAAGAATTATGTCAGTTTCTTATTGCCGTTGGCTCCATGCCATTCAAATGGTTTCTGCGCTTCTGTCTCAGGCTGCGCTTATTAAAATATATCGTCGAAAATACTTATAGAGAAACTCGTCAACGCGTGTTTATTCGTGTTTTTACGCCGGCTTATATCGCCTACATGTCAGTATAATGTTTAGCCAGTATAATGATCGGTATAATGAAGCCGGCGTCAAGAATATCAAGAAAATAACTTTGACACTCGAGCTCAGCGATATATTTGGATATTATACAACGCTGTGTAGAGAGATAATAATACTTGCTCGCCGCTCAAATTCCTTTTATTCGCTTACGGTTTCAAGTCTCTCGTGTCTTATTGTTGCGCGCGTTTAATAGGCGTCTTTAATTCGCCAACGATACGACCAGTGTTAAAGCAAAGCTCGCGCTACTTATCGCTATTGTGTTATGAAATAATTATGCGTTTTCTATGAAACGTGTAACGGTAACGCGATACACATTCTACAGGCTAACGCGACACCGCGATAAATTCTATCGATGACCGAGAAACAAGTACAGATATGCGCGGGTGATTGTAACGGTTTTCATTCTACGCTCGGATGTACTAAATGTTCATTGTCAAATTAGTTGGCGCCGAGAGAGTCTGTGTGTATCAGACAAACAACTTCACAAATGATAACGGTGCGCTCGACTTTTCTGTTCGCGAGACTCGAACGGTATATATGTATCGTGTCATGTCCTGATATACTTTTGCCGCTGGTATTTCGGATCACATTATCGAAAAGACAGGTTTTTAACGCTCCTTCATTTTTCAACGTTTTACATTTTATTCCATCAAAATTACGAAAATGACTTCTCATCCTGAGAAACACAAAAGACAGGAAGAGACGAGAAAATTGTTAAATTTGTTTGACTACATGTAGGGTAAACTAGGGTATGATGGCCATACGCTGTAATTTTTTCAATAATCGCTACATCGTGCGCTTTTTTAGTCACTGTCAAAGACAATCGATATTTACAGTAATTTATGTGCATACATTATTCGAAATAACAATATTGTGAATCTTATATCATATTTTTACTTTTGGCTACCTGCAAAGTTTTTCATGTGTCCACTAAAAACTGTTATAACGTCGAATAAATTACAGTTAAGCTATCGTAATCGACGTTAGACGTATTATAAAGATATGTAAATTCTTATATGACCTATAATTTTTATTTTCGTTTTCACTATTTTTTTATAAATATTATGGCCATCTTTCCCTTAAAAGTTGGGTAAGATGGCCAATGCTTATGTTGTACTATTTTGATAATATAAAATTTCAATTAAATATTTTTCTTTTAATTTCGATAATATTACGTAATTTAAGCTTTAGTGAGGATAATACGCCAAACGCTATTAAAAAATAACAAAAATAAAAGTATGTTTTTTGCATTTTAAAAAACTATGGCCCTCTTACCCGAGTTTACCCTATTCTGTTTTCATGAAAATTATTGATACAAAATTGATTGACGTATACTTCCGGAAGGATTAAAAGACACAGCAGTGTTAAACGTGAAGATCGCTCGTCTTATCACCAAAACCGGCAATTCCCATAAAATGTAGTTAGCTACATGAGAAATTATACGCTTCGAGCAACGCACTAACGCCTAATTGTCCATCCAATAAAAGCGAGGTCATCGCGATCTCACGTTAGTCGCTCTCCCATTTCCGCGAGAAAATGAGAAAAGGCGCTGAGCGCTTTCCAGGAGGCCTCAAACGGCAGCGCGACCAGCCAACCGATCGGAAGATCGGCGGCGAGTGAGTTCACTACATTAATTAACCCCTATAATTGGCTACGTGCCAGTCGAGGCCCAGACGAGCTATCTCTCTTACGAGGAACTTTTTAACCTCTCTCTAATTTAGATCGCGACATATACATATATCTGATAAAGTCGGAACTAATTGTGCATCGATTTACCGTAAACGTTCAGCAAACAACGATCATTTTTATGGTTTATTATAGATTATTAATATCCTCGAAAAAATCTGATTAAAATTAATTCTTACTCCGTACTGTTGTTTTTGTTGCACCTTTGAATCATACAGATGAGTCAACATATTTTCGATAAGTTTATTGATGAAAAAGTGTTTTAAAAAATCTGAAAAAAATTATATACCTTTTTTAATCCTCATAAAGACTAGAATAATAAATTTAAAAAGTAATTTATATAAATATATTGTTTTACGATTATTTATTTTCGAGAAATCACAGATGGGCAGAAAGTAGAAAAAAATTGAAATAAAGACAATTGCTTTGATTTTTGTAACATTTTGAAAATATTTTTCTCATTGTTACAAGTACTTGACTATATCGTATGGTCAAACTCGGATACATCGTACGATACCTCTTCCCACCACGTGGAATATTCCCGACGTAATAACAAAGGTATGCCGGTCTCCTTCCGTTGCACTGCGGAAAATTGTTGAAGGTCTCGTTCGAAGGGCTCAAAGCAACGGAATTTTCGCGAAGCGCATTCACGAGGACATACATTCCGTACACGTAGATGCACTTCGTATGCAAGTTTCGTCGCCGGTTGGACCGCCGCGCCGCGCCGCGTCGCGTCGCGTCGTGTCAGCCTCTTTATTTCGAAAATTCCGCGTTCCAGGCCTCGAAATAATGGCTCGGTCGTACCGACGATTCATCCACGGATGAATCCTCCTGCCTCATTGCGGACTTGAGAAAAGTGCGTCCCTCGCATCGCGCCGCGCCGCGCCGGTGAGAACGTCGGGAATATTACATTCCTCATTAACGCAAACGAAACAGACTTTTAATTAAAAAAGGTACGACTAAACGCGCGCCGTAAAACTTTTTCCTTTAAAAATTTTTTTTGTTTATTTACACTTTAGAACTTTTTATCCGTTAAAATCTTCTCTGATACAATTTGTATGCGGATTCGTAGTCAGCGTTGATCAACGTTTTTATCACACTTGCCTTGGTTCATTAACATAATTAAGATTGGTTCGCAAAACGTTTTAATAACAATACATTAAACAGTTTGATATATTTTATCCCGTGGGTATATATGATCGATAGATGTTTGGATTTAATTAAAATAGAATTATTTATACTGATTATGATTTGTTCAATATACGGGCCGCGTTGTAGCTATTGATATCGATTAGCGAGAAGATCTCATCATACAAAGAAGTCCTTCGAGAACTCTACGGGAGAATCGATCGAAGGATGAGATTGAACGTTAATTGGCCGTTTCAGACGTCGTTGAAGCACGTCGCCGTCGCCGTCGCCGTCGTCGTCTTCGTCGATTGGTATAATCGTTGACCCATTGTCATTCTCTATTAGATTATTAAAGGGTGTCAGTGCGCGATATACTAATCAGTGGTGCTCAAAGGAGGAAGCAACAGTACTGTGACAGCCGATATTCTCGGAAAATCTTGCCTCGCGAGTTGCCACAGTGGAAATGCGAGAGCTATTGTTTCGCAGAAAGCGGCATAAGCGGTATATTTACCACTAAGCGACGTTTGCCATCGCACCCGGTTCCGAAATAATTGAATAATTCAGACAGCCTCGGGTCGCGTCAGCTCACCGTACGTCAAGTGGGCATATAACCATTTTAGAGGTTCTCTTTAATGAATATATGCATAAGACACAAATAAAGTAATTATTAATCTTAATCTGTCGATAAATTTAAAATTTTTATAATACTAATGTAGAATTTTTATTTTTATTTTTATATAAATTTTCTAATCTATAAGATATATTTATATTCATTTATTTATTTTCATTTTATTTTAATCTTACAATACATGATTAAAGTTTATCAATAGCTCTTTTATTTTTGTCTAGATAATAGGGTATGATGGCCATAGGCTGTAATTTTTTTAATAATCGCTACATAGTGCGCTTTTTTACTCATTATCAAAGATAATCGATATTTACAGTAGTTTATGTGCATACATTGTTCGAAATAACGATATTGTGAATTTTATATTATATTTTTACTTTTGACTGCCTGCAAAGTTTTTTATGTGTCCACTAAAAACTGTTATAACGACGAATAAATTACAGTTAAGCTATCGTAATCGGCGTTAGACGTATTATAAAGATATGTAAATTGTTGTATGATCTATAATTTTTATTTTCGTTTTCACTATTTTTTTATAAATACTATAGCCATCTTTCCGTCACTATGGTCATCTTTTCCTTAAAAGTTGGGTAAGATGGCCAATGCTTATGTTGTACTATTTTAATAATATAAAATTTCTATGAAATATTTTCCTTTGAATTTCGATAATATTACGTAATTTAAGCTTCAATGAAGATAATACGCCAATTGCTATTAAAAAATAACAAAAATAAAAGTATGTTTTTTGCATTTTAAAAAACTATGGCCATCTTACCCGAGTTTACCCCCTATTTTAATAATTATAATAACCGTGGAATTTGATTTCACTATCGTTAATTACATTGCGAGAGGCATTTCAGGTTCGCGTTTCTGCGATCACGAAGGTAATAGGCCTTTTAAGTAAGCTGACCGCACGAATATTTCATCCCTTAGTGATCTGTCAGCGATCCCTGTGATGCTCTCAAAAGCACGCTTTCACCTTTCGTGCGGGGAGTGGCAGTTCTCATCCAGCCCGAGCACTCAAATCAAATTCTCGCCGCTTAATGCGCCGTCAGATCCCGCCTCGCCGGCGCGTCGCGCGCTTCGGGAATCACGTCGACGTCCGTCAGGTCGGTTTATTGCATTTCCCAGCAAGATTTCGTCTCGTTTTCACGGTTTGTTTCGTCTCCCCTTTGTGTGCGTATCCACGGGGCACGTGGTCCACGATTTTCACGGCGCGTCGACGGACGACGTTTCTTCTTCTTCTTCTTCTTCTTCTTCTTCTTCTTCTTCTTTGTCGCTCGCTCGCCTATCGTCGTCGGCACGAAACGAGATATTCTCGCAACTTCTGACACTTCTCTCGTCGAGGCACGACTCTCTCACAATATTCCCCTGTCCTCAGCCCATTCTTCCTTCCTTCCTTCCTTCCTTTCTTCGTTGCTTCCTTCCGTCGTGTCGACTCCGCTACAAAGAGTGTCTCGTCACGATTTTCTCTCGTCGTCGAGCCGACTTTTTCCGCCGCGCTCTCATCTCTTCTCCCCTCCCCTCTCTCTCTCTCCTCCTCCCTGGACCCGTTGTGTTAAATGGAATCAATTTACTCTGCACGCTTCGAGAAAACTCTCAGTCATAACTCCGTCATGAGAACTCGACCGTGATTAATTCTTTACTTATGATTTATAGGATTAAATATTGAAGATAATACAACATAATAATGTACGTTGAACGTACACGTTGCTATTATATTTGTTTCTTATATAAAACAGGACAGATTAATTATTTATCTTTCAGTTGACAGTGAAACCTTTTTAATAAAATATATATTTGTTTAATCAGCACAAAATATTCAATTTTTATCATAACAGATATCTTTATAGATAAAAATAATGTTTTCTTAACGAAAATATGAAATATCAAAAAATTGTGACAAATTGCGAACGCTAATGAAACATTTGCAATACCCAATGTTATATCAGAAAATTTGTTATTAATGCGATCTGATACGATAGAAAAACAGGATATCCGGTTATATACAGTTTATAGAAATCTAATAAAAGACAAACTCTTAGATCGCGGCGTAGTTTTCAATGGCGTCAAATTAGATTGGCAATATACTTTTTCGCTTCTTCTTCTTTTTTTCCGCTATGTCGAGTCCGACGTGCCATCATCCCTCGTGAACTTGAGCAGTCACCCTTCCTCGTTTCCCACCTACGGCTCGAATCGAATCAACCCACGTGGCTGACACCCGACGCCTCGATTTGAGTTCCCTTCTCATACGAAAAATCTTTCAAGCTACGAATGCGAGATGTTCGAGACGTCTCACTGAAATGTGACCGGATCTTCTTACGTCAATATAAATACGTTGTATATATTCCAGAGAGAAAGATTACTTTTTTATGCCCGTCAACATTGAAATACTGTAATGCCGTCTAAGCCGTAGAAAATTATTGAAAAATCCTATAAAAATTGATAATATAATATGGAAAGAATAATATAATCGAAAAATCTTTTTTTTTAGAATGTCTTATTTTCAATCTGATTTCTCGCCTGAGATTTGTCAAATCTGAGTAACTTTGGAGTTTCTTCAACAAGTCCGCCTTAAGAGTGAATCGGTTCGCTTTGAGATGACTGTCGGTCGGACCGCGATATGACAGGATAGTCTCTCGTTTATTTGAAATTAGGGTCCTTGCGACAGATCTTCCGCAAGGAAACTCAAAGGCGTTGTTCGAGCCCTTCGTACACTGGGGTCCTTGCCTTTACGGGTTTGATGAGCAAACATGCGGGATTATTAAACCGTCTACACGCCATGGAGACGTTTCATCTCTGATTGGTTTGACGCCAGGAGAATTTCCGTTCGATTTTGATCGCAATATTCCACTTCGATGAGACTGTACAGATTGGTTTGTTTTTTTTTATACATCATATTACCGTACGTTGTGCGCGCGTAATAATTATTACATTCAGTTTGATTTTATTGAGTTTACGCTCGAGCTCACAAATAAATTACAAAACAAATGATATAGAAGATGATATCGAAAAATTTTTATTCCATAATAATTGAAAGAATTGTATATGTAATATACATAATATATATAATATGTGTTATATATATGTATATAATTTTAAAATATTACGTATTGTAATATATGTGTATATATTACATAGTTTGTATGATATTACGTATTTACTCTTTTTATATTTCATTAAACGTTTTATCTTGTTATTCTTGTTATTTTTGTTTGCTTTTTGAACTAGAAAACAATTACAAAGATTATAGTAAATTTTATTTATTCCAGATTTAAATAATGAAATTTTTGTGCTGAATAATATACGTGTGTGTGTGTGTGTGTGTGTGTGTGTGTGCGTGTGTAAAAATATAAATTTTTTAAATCGGAAAAATAAAACAGTAAAAAAATATAAATAAAGACCAAAATTGCGTTACGCATCCAACTGTAGACATAAACGAAGAAAATATTGAAATAATTACTAATTTACTTTAGCTATATATCTCGCGAAAGATGCTCAAGGAAGGTGTCTCGCGAATTTCTTGCGCATTTCGTTCAATTTTCGGCTTCCTTGGCTTCCCACAGGATTATTCGGCAAACGATATTCCCATTCCGTATTATCGTTTCATCCTACATCGATATAGCCGGGTCCGCGTTGCTCGTTTCACAACTTCCTGCTGGCGCGACGCTACAAGTCGAGGATAATCTCTCCTCGTAAAAAGAAAGAGAGAAAGAAAGAGCTACGACGAGCCAGGGCCAGGGAGAATGTTATTCGCCACGGGGGTCGCGCTACCGTTTTGCCGGGGCAGATTTATGTAGCAAATATTTGCAAGACGAGCCGCGCGTCGACAGCCACGCCGGTGGTTCCGCCCTTAATGGATTAGACGAGTCGCCGTGCGTCGTTGACTTCGTTTCTCATTTTTTCGCCGGCGCCAGCATGTATCGCTACGCGAACAGTCGTTTTAATTCTCCTGAAAGCCCCCGGGTTTGTCTCCTCGGACGGATTGTGTCTCCGCCGATATGTGCGTAGCTCGGACGATGATTTAAGACTCTCGTCGAAAGAAAAAAAAAAAGAATCGAAATCACGCGTTGGGTAAAAAATTGTCTGCGACGTGATTTGAAAAGTACTATATCCCCAACACAATTTTCTAGATACGAGATAATTGGCAATCAGCGAAGATTGATCGCTTTCACCGTCAGGCAGAGTTCGCGCATTCACGGGCGAAAAATTAATTCGAATATCGTGCCCGAGCGAAAAGAGCGAGAAGGGATCGGTCGGAGGTGGACAGACGACGACGACGACGACGACAGCGTAATTACTTTCTCGAAACAAACTCTCCTCGCGAAAATCACTCGTCTCTCGCTCGCACTCGACAATTACCCGGCGTTTTGTACTTGTTACGGAGACGTAGAATTGACAACGCGGGCGCGGCTCGTCTCGTCTCCGCTCGGCTCGGCTCGACTCGGCTCAGCGCGACCCCGGCCGGTGTATATCGCACAACAGCGAGAGACTTGTTAACCGGAAATTGAAGGTCGAGTCAGAGAGAGCGGCCGTTTGTGCCTGGTGGTGCGTCGAAAAAGAAGGGTCGGGATAAACGAGTTAAATAGAGGCGAGAGGGGCCAACCTCTGCCAGGCGCCGTGTCTGTCCAGATTGAGCGTCGAAGGAACGGAAGAAGGAAACGCGAATCACGCTACGATAATGCATTTGGCTGGCCGACTCCGATTTAATCGCGCGCTGTCTTCCCCGACACTTGCTAAATTTCTCGTCGTTAGGAATAAATTCTGAAATTTTACTTCTTTTCAAATGTCTTTCATTCAGTTCGTTTGGCGAACTCTTTTTTTTCCCGGATATATTTAGTATTTTAAATAAAGGAGTATTATAACATGAAATTGTTTCGTTTTTGCAAATGAAACTTTAATACTATAAATGCTTACAAAATCATATTTATTTAATTGGAAAGAAAAAAAGTTAAGAATAAAATAAATAACTAATAACGAGGCTCTCTATAGAAATAAGTTAATAATAATAATGGCAGTAGAGAGCAAAGTATATATCGCAAAAATTTATGATGTAAATGAATATAAACAAAATATAACAAAAATTTGAATATAGTGAAATAAATGATTTATTACAAATTCATGTTATCAATATATTAATAATCAAGTTATAAATCAAGAATAAAAAAAATTTAAGAATAAAAAAAAAATGAACATGATTTATTAAAATATTATTTAATTAGAATCGTCTCGATTGATCGGAGAAATATTATTTTTCAATCTTTCATACTTTTTAATTTAATACACCATCTGTTCTCTCGTAGAAAGCGTTTTTGAAGCACTCGCACAGATACGTTCACGCTCCTACTAAGCTGAGAATAATAAACGTGCATTACTGCTCTTTTCTTGTCGCTGCTAATCCAATTTCAAGCATAAAAGCTCTTTACCGAGACATGTTGTGCGAAAAGAACACGAAACTAAAAACGCTTCTCGAGAGCATTCCCTTTCTCGGCGATATAATAAGCGACGCATATCGCAAGAAATAAATTCGCTTAAAATGTGTTATGTCGTCAAACGACAAGATGAATGATATTAGCCCGGTCTTCTCAACTCGGATAAACTGGCATCTGTTCTTGCCATCTTGTAACATGATTTTCGCAAACTCAAACTGTCTCTTCTGTTTGCCTCTCGTCTCCTATCCGTCGGTAATATTACTCGCGGAATGGAATCGTTTTTATGCGCGCCCACGCGGTTGCTTAAGCCCTTTCGATCCCCTCTTTTCCCAAAAAAAGAACTGTATAACACTACGATATAGATGTATAGAGTAAACTCGGGTAAGATGGCCATAGTTTTTTAAAATGCAAAAAATATACTTTTATTTTTGTAATTTTTTAATAATGTTTGACATATTATCTTTACTGAAGCTTAAATTATGTAATATTATCGAAATTAATAAAAGGAAACTATTTAATAGAAATTTTATATTACCAAAATAGTACAACATAAGCATTGGCCATCTTACCCAACTTTTAAGGAAAAGATGACCGTAGTGACGAAAAGATGACCATAATATTTATAAAAAAATGATGAAAACGAAAATAAAAATTATAGATCATATAATAATTTACATATCTTTATAATATGTCTAACGTCGATTACGATACAATTACAATAAGCAAACTAAGAGAGATAAAAATACATAATAATAATTATAATAATGTGATATAAAGTAATACTATAATAAAGTGATAAAGCAAATGATAATAATTTATTTTTTAATAATATTTGACATATTATATCTTCACTGAAGCTTAAATTACGTAATATTATCGAAATTCAAAGGAAAATATTTCATAGAAATTTTATATTATCAAAATAGTACAACATAAGCATTGACCATCTTACCCAATTTTTAAGGAAAAGATGACCGTAGTGACGGAAAGATGACCATAATATTTATAAAAAAATATCTTTATTATAAAACATATCTTTATTAATACGTCTAACGCCGATTACGATAGCTTAACTGTAATTTATTCGACGTTATAACAGTTTTTAGTGGACAAATGAAAAACTTTGCAGGTAGTCAAAAGTAAAAATATAATATAAAATTCACAATATCGTTATTTCAAACAATGTATGCACATAAACTACTGTAAATATCGATTATCTTTGATAATGAGTAAAAAAGCGCACTATGTAGCGATTATTGAAAAAATTACAGCCTATGGCCATCTTTTCCGTATGGCCACACTCTAGTTTACCCTAATAAAAAACCTAATTCCCGGAAAAAACTAATTTGCACACGATGCATATTCCATTAAGCAATTTGAAGGAAGCTGGTGTTTTTACTCTTCTCTCTTTCTCTCTCTCTCTCTCTCTTTCTTCAACGATCACGATGTCGCGGTTCCTGCTTCTTAATCTGATTTCGGGCGAAGAAAAAAAATCGTCTTCCATACATAACCACTTAGAGACGACGCGCGTGGCATTTCCCTAAGCTTCTCCCCCCCCTCTCCCCCCCCCTCCCTCCTGGCGGATACCTCGCGTGCCTTCCAATACGCATTCTTCATCGCCCGCCGCCACGCATTCCGCTTAGTCGACCGATTAATTACGTGCTCGCTGTGTCCCCCTCGCAGATTGCACGATTCGCTGACGCGGCGTAAATGCGAAAACTTTGGCGCGTCTCTTCCCAGTTTTGCTCGATTCACTCGGTGCTTTAACATCGCAGTTCCTCACGATAAGTTTACGATGCGATCTGAATCGATAATGATGTGCTGGAACGGAGCTGCTTTGATTAAGAGATCGACAGACTAATCGAAATTGTTTTATTTATTACTCGTAATAATTACATATCATATAATTTAAATTAAATATGTATATATATATATATATATATTTTTTTTTTTTTTTTTTTTTTTTTAAGATACTTGAAATAGCGTTATAACTTGCAAGTTGCAGCATGTAAATGATCTGAGCAAATTTTCTCTTGATATATTCAAATAGCTAGAATGTAGCTAGTATCGGTAATCGCGTTATAACCACTGCCGGTTGAAAAAGTAAACGAGCAGCAATAACAGAGAGCACGTCTCGTGTAACGCTTTGATTCACCGCGGAATCTTGGACAAGTGTTTTCTGTAATCGCACAATATTGCTTGTGAAAGCATAAAAGAGGATGGATAATAAGTAACGTGTAAAAAATAATATACGCTTTATGTTCGAAGCACTGACTGAAAATCAATTTAATTTTTCGTATGTACAAAACACAAGAATTTCATGTATTAACGTTGCTGGATCGATTATATATGATACGAGAAAAAAATGTAAATAAATTATAAGAAGAAATTATTAACCGAGAGAGAGAGAGAGAGAGAGAGAGAGAGAGAGAAAAGCAGATAGATTTCTCTATATATAAATAAATCAAGATTAGATTATGAGATGATAATCAATCATAAAAAATCGATGTACTTTTCCATCGCTTGTTTACATGCCCAAGACACATTGACTAATAAAAGATAAAAGATAATTTTCACAATCAGTGTTTCTCGACTAATCTATGTTTCAAATTTTTGTCTCTATATTTATGTCCATATTTATATCTACTAGATGTATTGAATTTTTTAAATACAATTAATATAGACAATATCTGTTTTTACTGTGAATCTATAATTAAATGAAAAAAAAGATATGACTCACAATTTTATTCTCCGCGTCTGCATGCAATTCGCGTCACAGCAGAGATCGTAAAAAAAAAAAAAAAAAAAAAAAAAAAAAATGCGCGTAAAAAAGATAGCTTCACTCCTCGCCGAGGATTCTTTGCCAATATATCAAAACGATGGACTCCGTCATAAAACAAACAGATTGGCAACCAGCAACACCGACGAATATCTCTGAACGAAGCGTCGCTCGTCCTACCTCGTGTTGGCGTTGTATTATAGGGTGCCCCGAGTAGGAAGAGCGTACGCGATGAATCGTAAGAAAACACGGCGTGTTTGTACTATCTATGTGGAAGTAGATAGATATCGGGACCATTGTTTACGAGGCATCTGTCCGTCCGAGAACGTAGCTCGGAACGGGATCGCCAACGCGCGGACGATTTTCCACGAGATCGGACTAAACCGCAGCCGCGGATTAATTACGTATCTTCCGTTATTAGATTAATGCCTCTGTATACACACACACACACTCACACACATATATACTTAGTCATACACATATACGTACATACATATATGCACCGGGAGTAAGTTGGCTGTTTACGTTCAATATTAGCATCGTTGTGTAATCGATCGATTGGCAATATAGCGATTGCGAGTTATTGCGCGCCCAAGATTACATCAATATTTACGCAAAACGTGAGACATCGGTGCGGCGCGACGCTTTTCCGACGTGATGCTCCAATTTCTCGTTTTATATCGCGCTCAACTGGCTTCCGCGTTACACACGTATATTGCGTGTATCTCCTGGACAACGTTGAAGCGTTCGCGAAAACATTTAATTCGGAGATTTGGGATTTATTGCATTCGCAAGGGCAGCGGTAGAGAGGGGAGAGGGAGGAAGGCCGAGAGTTATCCGCAACATTATGCCAGAACGCCATATGAATATTTATGGTGTCATGAAACTTCAGTTCGGAATTTTTATTTTCAGCCGTTTTTTTTCTCGTCCTTGATGTCGAAAGAATAATAATAAGGAAAAAAAGATTTTTTTTGTACACATTATAGTGACGTTTATTAATATATGCAAAAGATGCCCGCATGTAAATATGATAATCATTTAATTCAGGAAATGACCGGAAATCTATTTGCTCAATAAATTTCACTACTATTTTTTTTATACACACCCTACTTGTTTTGAAAAAAATATTAAAATATACTGGACTTGTATTGTCATTTATCGCATTAAATTATTTAAAAATGTTATTGTGTAACTTCGCATTTTTTTTATTCAAAACGATATGTTTCAAATATATTTCAATCCGTAAATAAAGAAAAACTTGAAGAACTTCCGGATGTTTCCGTGTGTATATATACATAAATTTTTTTGTACGCTTCCGTAGAACCTCTAGACTATCGCACACGCGATATCGTCCTCTTCTGGAGCGCGTTTAATTCGAGAGATTCTAATCTCTATCACGGAGCCGCGTGGATCGTGCCATTTCGCGAGGATTACGTCAATATTTACACGGCAAGCGAGATTCTACCGGATTTTCCGACCGCTCCGACTCTATGTAGACCTTTTCCCGCGACGGATTCTATCGCGACGGAAAAGCTGTTAACTCCGAAAGAGATCGATCGAATGCCGTAGTAACGCTTTTACTACGAGATCGCGTAGCCGATATACTCGTGAAACCAGAAAGAAGATACCGTATTCCCTTTTCCCCACAGATCGCTGATGTTCTCAGGATGAAACGTCGAAACTACGAAAGAGCGCGCGAGATGAAACGAGATAAATTGTAGCAAAATACGTCGACAGTTTTACGACGTAAATGATTCTATTCTCGTTCTTGTAGTCAGCTTAAATTCCATAATATCTCTACACTTTAAATGTATTCTCATTCACTATGTGTGTATAAGTATTTGTTTTTGTCAGAGTAATTTCCATTAAAATTTTTTTAAATTTTTATACAAAATGTAATTAAACGTGTCTTTTTACGTATCACGACTCTCTGGTTCTACTGATTTTTTTCTTCTAAATAATTTTATTATAATCTTTAAAAGATATTAATCTCTTCAATTAATTTCAAAAATTTTTATAAAAAATGTTTTGCTCTTTTCTTCGTCTTTATGGTGATTCCGTTTGACATTTTTTTAAAAAAGACTCTTTCTCTCAGAAATGTAATTAATTTTTTTTTTTTTCATGAAAGAGTCTCATGCAAATTGAGATGTTGCGACTTTATGAGTACTTACATCTAAAATAAAGTTTCTTATATTTTCTATACCTTCTTGAAATAAGGTAATGCATAGTTGGAAGCATAGTCCTTGGATTTAATAATCGGAGCAATTTCAATGGTGAAATTTCGGATAGCCACATGATATTCGCCGAAAGGAAGACTGACAGTTTACAGAATCGCGTATGTTTATAGCTACGGTTACTGATTTGCCGGCCGAAGGCAGTGATTAACCGACGGTCCTTTTGATGTGGGATAAACAAACACTGGCTGGTTTGATCGCCACGACATATTGGCCCGGTCGGTTGCTAATAAACATACCCCTCTGTAACGACTCCTTCCTTCCTTCCTTTTAAGTCACGGCTAGGATACCTGCGCGTATAACCTTAATTAAACATCATACAAGAGAATAAGAGAGAGAGAGAGAGAGAGAGAGAGAGAGAGAGAGAGAGAGAGAGAGAGAGAGAAAAGCTACCACGTGGTGATCGCTCGAGTGAGAACCGATCGATACCGCTGCGGCATTAATCGAATTCCGACGGTCTACCGTGCGTGACGTATGTGAGCTTCTGGTGTACACATTGGCGCAAAATTGGGTGGGCACTTTCTTGTCCTATAATAAATTATCCATTATTGACAGCTCGCACGTTGACACTCAACGTTTCCATTCGAAACAGTATTTTAATCACGATTATTAAATTATATCTATATCTTACGAAAAACGGAATATGAAGATATAAAATTACTTTTTCACATTGAAATTGGAAATATCGTATTATTAAAAGAATAAAGGATATCATTTATTTTCATTTTAAATCACTTAAGATACAGAGATCCAAGGATCGACGAAATTACATTTTGACATTTTTTCATAATTATGGGATAAAAAGTTTTTGAACGTTCAAATGAAGGATAATAAGATAATACGGTGGAATGACGATCGGCGGTGACGAAATTAAGCAGATGATTTATGACATCTTTCTTTCCGATCGACGCGCACCTACGAATTAACGATCGTCCGTCAGCAAACGGCGTCCCGACCGTAGCTCTTATCCAATTATTCGACAGCCATTCATCGGACGTTGACGCTTTATCGAGCGAGAAAAATTTACAGCGCGTCGCGCGCGCGTTTTCACGGTACATTGGGGCACGGGGTTGAAAGCCCGAGTAGTAAAACACTTCAAGGGACGGAGATGTGGAGAGAGAAAGGAGAATAATTACCCGAAGGCGGCGTAGCAACGGCAAATTGCTCGGTCGTCGGGAAGAACGCCGTCCGCGACTTTAACTCATTTCATGAATGAACAAAAGCAAATCCCGGGATTGGGCCCAGTAACTAATATACCGCGTGTTACATCGTGCATCACGCGTTTCGGGCTGGCTCTTTCCGACCCGACATTTAATTAATTCACCATATTTCCTGCATCGATCCGTACGTGACGAGAGTTAATTGCAATCTGGAATAGTTTATAATTAATGAAGAAATTAACTGCGAACGGGAGAGAAAGACAGAGAGAGAGAGAGAGAGAGAGAGAGAGAGAGAGAGGGAGAGAGAAGCGCTTGACAGCTGACGGATACTCTGGTGATTCTTTCACGCTTAACATTTCGTCGTGCGTTTGATTAATTATCGACGATCAAGATGCGCCAAAAGGAGGAAATCCTGTTTTTGACAGTAGACATGATATTCGCTCTCGACGTTGTTGCCTTTCGTGCTGTTAATTAATTATCTATGGTATATTAATTACCTACACAGGATTTCTCTCGGTTCTGGCGATGTAGTCGGAAACCTCTTACTGACGATACATAACAACGGTGAAATTTGTACGTCAACATTTTGAATTGTAAATCTATATATTTTTGAATGAAATAGCAGTTTCTTATCAATTTGAAAGACGTTGAGAATTTTTTCGTAATTATTTTATCAAAGATTAAAAGATTTGATTTATATCATTTCAATTTTAAAAGTAGTTTTTATCTTCTATTTATAAATTAAAATTAAAATATATAAATTAAAAATATATTCATATTACATAAAAACTATATCGTATAATATATGTAAATGTAATTTTTTTTATATATTATATAAAATATTTAATTCTACACGATGTATAAATTGAAAGAAATATTGACGCTTTTCTGTAAAAATGTCTATAAAAAAATGCGTCACTCGAGCGTCGTCCGGAGATAAAGCTGAAAAAACGACTTTGTCGCGATATTTAAAAGCTCTATTACTTGTGTGTGTGTGTGTGTTGTGTGGTTGACGATTAGTCGCTTTAATTAACGGTAAAAGCAGAACGTGTAACAGTGCGTCTTTCTCGTGAATATTCGTCTGAGGCAGACCGCTTCTACAATTTGACGCCAGCTGTCAACCGGAAACGGTCTCGGAGACCGAGTTCTATAGTAACCAGTTATATGGGATCCGTTAACAGGAAACACGCCTGTCTATCGTAAAATTTTGAAACAGTTTGAAGTTCTGCGTCACGCTTCTCGATTGTCACACTGACGCAAAAATCTGAATAAAAAAAGAATCAAATGAATCAATCAATAGACGATATTTTTTGTGTAAATATTTAAATGTTTTTAAAGCATATAAAACTACACGGAATAATCAAGATTGCCGATTCTTTGAATCATTTATATCCAAAAATGAAGCAGAATATTATTAGCATTATGGTTAAGAATCAAAACTGATAATATTTCTTTTTATAATGAAAATCTCAAGAAGAAATATGAAATAAATAGATAGAGATTGAAAATAGAAAATAAATAGAACAAAAATTTATATATAATATATATATAGATAAAAGCAAGAGATTAAAGTTAAAAATAAAATATATATTTTCCAGAATCTTTTTATCGAATATTTTTTATCTTCTATAGATACAAAAAATGGCAAATAAAATTTTATTCTGCATTTAAATAGATAATTTTGACAGCTAAACGTTACTTATATATTCATTCTCATAAGTAAGAGATAAATTAAGGCATTAACTGCATTTATTTCCTGCACAATAAAATAAATTCGAGAGAACAAATTTGCCGTGTGGCGCGAGCATTTCCGGGTGTCGCAGAGAAATGGAAACCGCGGCCAATTGCTTAATTGCGCCCGTGACGTGCCATGTAATCAGGATGCCGTCGTTTGGACGCATTTACGACGCACCTACGCTAATTCTCTCGGCGATTCGTCACCACTTTCGCCGCAACAGCCCCTCTCTGTTTAAGTCTTTTGCTTTGCGCGAACGCAAATAAAAGATTATTCCGAATGGTTTCTACGAATGGCCAATTTAAAAGAGCATCAACGATGCGACAAAGGACCCGCAGTGTCAGTAATTTACAAAAGAAGCTCTTTATAAAGGAATTTGAAAAAAAAAATTAATTGATCTTTATAGTTCAATAATTTGTACAATATAATGTGTGTGGGATATAGTTCCCTTGTCAAGAATTTATATTGTCGCGTCATAAACACATATTTAATTTTATTTTTATTATCGACAAGATTTTTCTGATTAAATTTAATTTTGTGCGATTAAATACGACAAGGACATATGTATTTCAATATATAATATATTCCGATTTATTAACATCAATGTGACTGATGAATTGCGCAAACATTTTAATCAACGTTTACCGATAAAATTGTAATCATTACCAAATTTTAAAACACACATCTCTCTCGGTGACAGTACTACTACAAGTCATCCGAATGATATAACGAACCACTGAGACGAAAATATTGCGCATCGTCGATTTACACATCGTCAATAGCAGTAAATAATATCTGCTGACAGAATCCTGCGTACACCAGCGGCCACGCGTTAAAAGTCAAATACACGCCGGATCTAGTCCCGCGAAAATATAACACTACGACTGCCGGACGTATTTCATCCGTGGTATTTGCCAGCAGGCCGATTTTACGAATAGCGGAGGATACTAGAATAGTTCTTAGAGATTCCTGGCGGCCACGGGCGGCCAAACGTATCGCACATAGTGACAACAATAAAAGAATTTTTCAAACGGCGCGACAAGAAGACAAGGATATTTTCTCAATGTGCGAATTTATTTTGGGTGGCACAACGTGTCTCGAGAATTGCGTTCCACATATATTTTTGGCTCGTTTCTAAACGGGATTTTGAGTGCTTTTAGAAATGGACAAACGTGAGACTTTATATTTAATTTCGAAGCTTGATAGGTGTGTCACATTTGATCTGTATATGTATTCCTCATTGTAGTCCAAAATATTCTAATTTTTGCTATAGACAGTGTTTTAAATAACTGATTTTTTTTTTTTTTTTTTTTTTTGCTGGCTGTCTCACTCATTTACATATTGTCGTAAATTATACTTTCTCAGCTGTAAAAGTTTACACTTACGTGATCATTTGTTGTGAAATTAGAGATTTAACTCATCGTAAAAGTTGTAAAAGTGTCACGCAACGTCTCATGTTAATTTGTTTCACACGAACACTTCAAAATTAAATACTTTCAACACGTAAAAGCAACTTGACAACTGCATAGAAAGAAAGTTGCGGTTATATCTTGCATCATGCGAAAGATCTTGCGCAATTTTTGTTTCAAAAGTTTCGTATAATTATATAATTTTAGAGATGATTGGTTAAATGAAGACTAATTTAAAAGTAATTATTCGTATAAAAAAGATATTATTTCACATAGAAATTATGTAAGCTCATGTAAAAAAGTACGCAAAAATATTCGTCACAGTTTTGCAATTTTTATAAATTATAATTGGTAGCTTTATTTCATAGGAAAAAGAAACATTTTCACGATATATATTTCAAACACGCTCACTTCTTTTTCGATTTTAAATATCTATTGTATACCATTATATTTCTTTTTACATTTATTGAAAAATTTCGTCAATTGCACTAGATATGCTTTCCTTCACAAATCCCGGTATTTCCACCGTTTTCACGACTGATGGTTTTTGTGTACGCGTACAAAGGAGTGAGTCGCGCGGAAAAATATCTTTGAGACAGAGAGATAAGGCTTAAATGAGAACAAAGAGATTCCATTACCGGGCGCACCGAGGTATCTCATGACGCCGGCGCCGGCCGTCTCCGTACTTCGATTAATAAATCTCGAGGGGCTAATCGATCGTCTATGTCGCAATTTCCTGCAGGACCCCGGCCAGCGTCAGCCCCAATTTGCCAAAATCCAGGCGACATGTCGCGCAATCGGCAGACCAATCGCTCGTTCGCTAATGGATTTATGATTTCAGTCATTGGTGAAAATTCAGCCGCTTTGCACGCATACACACGACTATCTCTTGCATCTCTGCGCTTGTAATGCGGTAAATATGTCGGAAAATTTATTTCCGGAGCGAAATGTAAATACGTATCGTCGCGCTAATGTATATTCCACGTCCGGTAACGAGATCGGTATCGTTACGTTTAAATAATTCATTCCAATTAAAACGAAACTGAAAGCTTTGACATTTAAATTATTTATTGTTAGTACTTTTTGAATCTGTGATGCCAATATCGCAGAATTACAATTATTATATTATATTAATATGTATATATCATCTTGCATCTATCCGCAATATTATCCGAAAATATTTCTGCATCTTACACGTGTGAATTTTACATTGGGTTCGTGTTAGTTTATTATTTCGTTTTCCACAAAAACTATTAATCGCAAATAAATGTTTCTGATAAATTAAAAAAAAATAACGCAAGAAGCAGCTACAGTTTTCTCAAAACTCTTGCACGCATTGTGCATCGTCTCGAGATAGAAAATTCTCCCGAGCGGTTCTTCATCCGCGGATTAACAAGAGATGCCGGAAATGATAGATAACATGGTTTTGTTGGCATCGTAACAACCGTAACTTCCTGTCGAGGCCAGACTCGAGAAAACGAGGCAATATCTTGCGCCGACAGTTTGGACAGAACCGTGGTTGGACCCACTCGACGACGGAAGTCGAAGATTTTCTTTTGCGCGAATCGCGTTTCAAAAGTCGCGATAACATGAAAGAATTGACAATCGTCAATACATAATCCGCTGTCGAGAAATAGGTTCGATTAATATTTAATCATGATATATGAAACCGTAAAAAAGAGAAATTCGATTTTTAAAAAGTCAAAATATAATTCTCTTTGATCTCTTCAATAGGGTAAACTCGGGTAAGATGGCCATAGTTTTTTTAAAATGCAAAAAACATACTTTTATTTTTGTTATTTTTTAATAATGTTTGACATATTATATCTTCACTGAAGCTTAAATTACGTAATATTATCGGAATTAAAAGGAAAATATTTAATTGAAATTTTATATTATCAAAATAGTACAACATAAGCATTGGCCATCTTACCCAACTTTTAAGGAAAAGATGACCATAATATTTATAAAAAAATAGTGAAAACGAAAATAAAAATTATAGGTCGTATAACAATTTACATATCTTTATAATACGTCTAACGTCGATTACGATAGCTTAACTGTAATTTATTCGACGTTATAACAGTTTTTAGTGGACACATGAAAAACTTTGCAGGTAGTGAAAAGTAAAAATATGATATAAGATTCACAATATCGTTATTTCGAATAATGTATGCGCATAAACTACTGTAAATATCGATTATCTTTGATAATGACTAAAAAAGCGCACTATGTAAAGCGATTAAAAAATTACAGTCTATGGCCATCTTTTTCCGTATGGCCGTCACATATCCTAGTTTACCCTAATATTTAATCATAATATATGAAACCGTAAAACAGAGAAATTGGATTTTTAAAAAATCAAAATATAATTATCTTTGATCTCTTCAATATATGCTGAAGAATTCTGCAGATTTGGACAAATTTTTATGCGTGTCAGAAATCTCGAAAATCTCGCACGTCGAAAAATATGGAAAACAGCGACACTTTTGTTTACGCTTTATTTCTAGTGAACTATGTACGACCTTAGGGCATACAGAGGGATACGGAAAAGTTATGCAAACGACGCTGAAGCGTGGTACCGCATACACGCATGTTCCCATCACCTACGCGTGCACGTATAATTCGCGTCGCTCGGCTGATTCACGCGGAATTATGCAATTTGCACACGAGACATATGGAAATACACGTTTTCCGTGCGCGGGCACGAAATTGCAAATCCGCGTATTTCATTCTTCATCGTCCTTCGATGATTCGACTGTCACGATCGGCCGGACGTCCGTCGTCTCGAATTGAATATATCCGTCTACGTCAAATTACGACAAAATGTAAATGTAAGATTCAATCTTGCGCGAAATCACAACCCCGTAATCGTGTCTGTTTTTTGAGATCGATATATTGATTTTATACTTTTATAATAATAATGAAAAATTTTTTGATGCAATTTTTTATACTCGAATCGTGATGCTTTAATCTTTGACCTAAGCCTCTGATCGCTGATAATTAAGTTCTTCCATCAGAGCGTAATACACTTATCTCGCTTGAATAAAGCGGACTCGAGCGACTTCCAGCAAACCGGTCGTGTGACGTAAATCGATGAGATTAATAAATCGTGCGATTGTGTAAGGGCTCACGGGCGAGTAAAAACTCTCGATTATCTATCTATATTGCTTGCTCGTATGGCTTAAGAACACAGCCGGAGAGTCTCCCCACAGGGTCGGTTATGGCTTTTCTAATGGCCACCTCGCGATGCCGTGGACCGTAACACGATACCTTTACGAAACCCCGAGCTGTAACGTCCGGTCTGTCTGTAGGTACCATGTAGGTAACGTAAACGAATGCCTCGCATACATATCCTGAACGACATCGCCAGCGTACCCCATAATTCCTGTCCCGTGGTTTTCTATGAAACGGTAATTATACGACCGCTGAAAGGCGTATCGATTTCGTCTCGCGGGAAGCCACGCAAAGTGCCACGGAATCTCGCGTGGGATATCTTAGCTCCGTTTTCAACGGAAATGACAGCGCGGCTAAATTATAACGCCGTTTGTATCGAGCTGCAAAGGGGCGCGATGATGTACAACGCGCGAATTACATTTACCTCGAAAAGCGAGATGCGATAGGGCTTAATTATCCAACGTCCATTAATTCGACGTCCAATTATCCGAACGTTTTATTAGCTACGCTGAGAAAAATAGGTATATTAATTTACATTCAATTTTACTACTAAATAAGAAACAGCTCTTTGCATGTCTCACATTAAGAACTTTATGAAACAATAAGCTTTTGGAGTGAACAATTTTTCTCAATTTATCAAATTAAAAAAAAAAGTGAGATTTAAATGTATTTTTCATTACTTGTGTTAAAATTTTGTTTTATTTGCATTAAAATCTAGTGTAATATTTTACTAAATGATTATATAATAAATGTAATAAATTAGTATATAATATTATTAATTATTTAATTAAATATTCTATATACAACCTTTTTTTATAATTAAAATTACGGCATATGTTTCGCGGGAAATGATTTGGATAGGCAGTGCGTTTCTCACGCGACCGTGAACTTCAGTCTCCCGACAGGACCAAAAAAGATGGTCGATGACGTCAGCTATAGCAACGGCAGCAGGAATGCGCGATAGCCATTGCAGATACCTATCTACCTACCTGAAGAGTGTGGTACGAAAGATATGGGGAGTCCTTATGGTAAAGGCAGCTTGTATCTTAGACGAAGCCGGTAGTTGATGGGGAATGCAATTTTTTATCATACTCGGATCGACCTTTACGGGCAATGTAATTTACAGCGTGCTGTTGTACAGCAACGCCGATGGTACTGCACTGCAATAAGAAGTCGCCCGAGTTATTAATGTACGCAATTATGCCTGAAAACGAGCGTGTCATAGATTACAAACGCATATCACGCGCATAACATATGCATGAGCGTTCGTCTTCTTCTTCTCACAATAAATACAATAAAAAGCATCATGTACTTGTCGTTTTAATAAAACCATGCATAATGTCGTAACAACGCGGGCGGCAAGGAATAAACGTATAACTTGTTCGACTAATTGATTCAATACGGCCTTCGACCAGTGTTTGGCGTTCGTCATCGTCATCGTCGTCGTCGTCGTCGTCGTCGTCGTCGTCGTCGTCACTAGAATATCTCGCCGCAAGAAATCGCGACGGCTGGCGTTTCTCGCTAACCTTCGTATACACGGGGGTCGTCGACACGTTAGAAAGAAGGAAAGAGATAAAAGAAAGAGAGAGGAGAAACACACCGCGGCACCGGCCGCAGTCACAATTGGCGAGCGCGAGAAACCCCGTAGGACGACGTCGTTGATTATGGCCTTCGCGTGGGTCGTGTTTCTTTTCGCGTGGTCCATCCGTGGTGTACGATGGTATACGAGACTCCCCCGCCCCACGAGAGTAACGACGACGTGTATGACGGCGGTATTCACCATCACTATTGTCTTCTCTCCGCACAATATTGATGAAGATCTAATCGATTTCCATAAACTCACCGATGATTTTTTGCCATTGTTTCGTTTTGTGTCAACATCCGATTGTGACGGATAGGGTAAACTAGGGTATGATGGTCAGGCCATATCGGAAAAGATGGCCATAGGCTGTAATTTTTTCAGTAATCGCTACATAGTGCGCTTTTTTAGTCTTTATCAAAGATAATCGATATTTACAGTAGTTTATGTGCATTATTCGAAATAACGATATTGTGAATCTTATATCATATTTTTACTTTTGACTACCTGCAAAGTTTTTCATTTGTCCACTAAAAACTATTATAACGTCGAATAAATTACAGTTAAGCTATCGTAATCGACGTTAGACGTATTATAAAGATATGTAAATTGTTATATGACCTATAATTTTTATTTTTATTTTCACTATTTTTTTATAAATATTATGGTCATCTTTTCCTTAAAAGTTGGATAAGATGGCCAATGCTTATGTTGTACTATTTTGATAATATAAAATTTCTATGAAATATTTTCTTTTTAATTTCAATAATATTACGTAATTTAAGCTTCAGTGAAAATATAATATGTCAAACATTATTAAAAAATAAATTATTATCATTTGCTTTATCACTTTATTACAGTATTACTTTATATCACATTATTATAATTATTATTATGTATTTTTATCTCTCTTAGTTTGCTTATTGTAATTGTAATCTTTATAATCTGCATAATCATAATCTTTAGGATATAGACTATATAGTACACTAATATTTGATATTTTATGATATTTTATATTCTATATTCTATAAAAAAACACGAACAAAATGAACAATTGTAACCGGAAGCCATGGCCAAGCCGAAAGGTATGGATTATAATAAATAATAAATAATTATTAAAAAATAACGAAAATAAAAGTATGTTTTTTGCATTTTAAAACACTATGGCCATCTTGCCCGAGTTTACCCTACGGACATTTGTTAATATCTTATATAATTGTAATTCAAAGTAAGAACTTTCTAACGTATTATACTTACACACACACACACACGTGCGATTTATAATTTAATTAATCGCGTGCAATTTTTAAAATGAAATTAGCCATAGCATTGAATCGGGAGTAGACATCAGTTCAGTCAGTGCAGACAGGGTCAGCCTCGTTTCCTTCTCTCAATATCCGTTCTCGCAAAATATTCCAATTTCGATGAATAACTCGGTTCGTTCAATCGGGTCCAACAGAAGGGAGGGTGGAGGGCGGGGGGGGGGTGGCGGGAATAGAACCGTTCGGACGATTTGGATGAAGCAAAAGGGGGCTTTTCCAACGCTCGACGACGAACTCATGGGCGGGACACGGTCGACAATATTTCGATTTTCATTTAGACACGAAGCGCAGCGACACTTTAGGCGAAACAGGAGTTTTAATTAAAGCCACGGGTCCCCGCGGACCCCTTCCGATATTCAAATCAGTAACCCGCATCTCCGCAGCCTCCGATGGCGGCACCGGTGGCGACAGATGGCTGGACTTCGTCATAGTCCGAGAAAAAGGTGTCTACCGTCTGTGCAACGCGACGTTCCAGATGCTAGCAAAATATATCCCAGTACGGGCCCAGTGCGGAAAGTTTCGTAGCGTTAATCACTTAAGGATTACCGAGACGGTCTGTAAGAACCGGAGTCATCTTGTAGCGACGAAGACCTACAGGAGAGTGCGATTTAACGTTATTCGTTTAATTCCATTTAATCCATCTACAGAAATAAATAAGATTCTACTGCAGTATTAAGTAAAATCATATTTTCTATAACAATATGTTTTTAAATTTATAATTAATATTTGTTGGCAAGATAATTTGTTAACAAAATAATTTTGCAAACATTTTGCAAACAAAAGGAGAAATAATTTGAATATTAATTGCATTAAATATTTATCTCTTGTTTAATCAAACTTATCTTGGTATTTATCAATAATGTTTGCTGAAAGAAAGATTAAGCAAAAATGCAGAATATACAATTATATGAGTTGTACCTTTTAATCTGCAAGGAACTTTTGTTATATTTGACGAATATGAAATAATAAGGCACTACGTCACTAGAGCAAAATAATCGATGAATATTAAATATAATAAATAAAGTAAAGTTATATTATTTTGGTGTAGGACAAGAATAATTAGTTAAATCATACTTTTGGAAATTATTTGATGACTGTATCGTTGTAATTAAATTGTTGGGATCCCTCAGCGGAAGAGATAACTCATAAATCATCCGGGCAACGTCTGCGATCGACGGCATTTGTGTCGGACAGGTAGAACTTATGACAGTACAGCAGATTGTATTATGAAGGATTATGAATGATAGGATACGCGTTGTATTTTACTTTTTATTTAACAATTTTTTATAATTTATAATGTTATTAATGACGAATAATGCTATATTTTAAGATGCAGTTGAGCAAATATAAAAAAATATGTTGGCAAAAAACAATCAGTCGGGTCCGAAAATAATAACATTTGAATTTTATTAGCACAACATTGAATTCTTTATAATTGTTACATTGCTTGCAATATTTTTCATTCTCATAATATTTCATATGACTATTTGTAATATCGTTTAATATGCAAGGCAATTGAAACAACTAAATAAAATATTTATTAATAATTTACACTTGCATTGTTAAAGAACCACGCGTTAAACTGTAAACTACAAAACATCTTACAAGTTCGAGCTGAGAACGATACTTGGAAACAATCACGTTTTCAATCGCGCGAGCCGGAGGCAACTTTTGCGCGCGAACTTTATCCCACGAGATGTAACTTCATCTGTAGCACCTTGTTGGAGTAAATGAAGGAAAGAAGTGGGAACAAGAGGACCGAGAGAGAAATCGCAGATACGCGCCGGAAAAGACCAATCGGTCGCGGGTGAGGTCGCGAGACGAATGCCGAACGATCGGGTAAAAATTTATCGGTAAAAGTTAATCGGGCACGAGACACGACCAGGGCGGACTTCTCGATGAACTTCGAGGACATCGTTTCTACCACTTCTTTTATCGATATGGCCGTGGAGGAGAAAGAAGGAAGGAAGCAAAGAGAGAAAGAGAATTAACCACATCTTCTTTGCTTGCCGCTCACATGTCGCCCACATGTTCAACTTCTTCCTGTTCGGTCCTCCTTCCTGCTGAGCGGCACGAACTTAATTTCGCTCGTGCGATCCTTCGGTGAACCTTATCGAGCTGGGCGATTTAGCTGACATTTCCGTCGAAAGCGGCTATCGTCTCTTGTGGCGATATCCTCTTAAAACGTCTACTCTCTACGGCAGTCTAGTTAGCTTTTTCGCTGTTAAAGAAACGAACTCCATTAGAGTTGACGAGAAAAAGAAGATTTATTACAGTCATGAAAAGAACAAATTATGTGAAAAATGCTTCGATAAGATAAAATTATCAAAGCAATTGGAAAAGAGTATCTGAATATTGAAAAAAATCAACATTTCTTTATTAAAATCTTGTAACGTAACCAGGTTTTTTTTTTTTTTTTTTTTCAATATTTAAAATATTACCGCATTTATTTGACGAATCGAATATTATTATAATTGACATTTGATTTTCATGATTTCGATTTAAGGGAAAATGAATACGTTAAATGATGATGGCGGCCAATCATTTACGGCGCATTCAGCCATTTTGTGCGGACATGGCTTCGGACGACGACGTCACTTTCCATAATTAAATGACACGTCCGTTCGATTAGCGGTTAATTCCATTACTTGCGCGACTAATTCGTTATTGCCTTTCGATTTCCGCTCACGCATCGCCCACGTGCTCGATTTCTCATACCTTTCCCTTCTCATACCTTTTGCTTCACTCCCTCTTTCCTTTTGCTTTTTTTTGCCCCTTCTGAGTACGTTGCTCGAGCTTCGTCGCGCTTCTCTGACAACGATAGATTGCCTGCTAGAACGTTCGCTCTCAATAAATTTAATAATCCTGGCTTTCATCGGCGATTTTTATCCGCGCCGAAGAATCGATCTGTTTTGTGCTCTTATAAAAGAACAATCTTTGATGAATGGCCGCCGTAATGTACTGCTGACATTCTTATTGTTATACTTATCCGTACAACTTTAACAGAAAAAAAATGACTAGATGTTACAAACTAATACACAACTCTTATTATTTCGTGCACTATTTGTTTCTTCCGGAATTCCAAAGATTGCCATTTCTTTTGCTCTCTACAGGCATTTACAGGAGAACAGTATTTTACTTTACTATTATTTTTTACTCTCTCTTTCTCTCTCTCTCTTTAAAGAGATCATCCGAAACTTAAAAGTACTTCGCTTTTTTGCATACTTTTAGTTCTAAGAGAAATAAAGTGGATAAAAACAATGCCTTGAAATAGCAAGCCGAACGAGACGAAATGAGACCAAATAAGTCACAGAGACATCACAAATACGTAACGCGATTTTTTTTTTCGTCGCGCCCTCGATCAGCCGATCGACTGCGTTTGCCGATGTTAGGTACTTTTTTGCGCGAGTTATTTTTAAGCGACGATTTCGTTTTCTAAGCAGAAATGAGATAAGAGAGGAGGGACAGTCTCGCCGAGTTCCGCCTCGGCGAGATAACGGACATCGGAAATTCTCGGAAAAACGTTTACTCAGAATCATCGTTTGAGATGGACAGTTCAAATACGTCGCGAACATCGGCAAGAAAGTCTCTTTACTCGCTGAAACTAATTGACTGGTGCAACGCGTAACGGGGTCGTTGTAGCAAACTCGGCGCTGCTATTCATCGGTTCTTCCTGGTCTTTCTTTCACAAAGACTTTTTCTCAAGAGTATCCCGAGAGTTTTCTTATTTTGCGAGAAACGTTATTCCCAGAAGGCGATAATAAAATCTGTTTACCATCGAATTTCTCGTAGTTAGATATCTCGTAGTATATATATATATATATATATATAAATATACACGCGTTTTATTGTGTGTATTTTCTCTCATGGAGTTCTTTCAAATACTTGTTTTTTTATCCTTCTATTTTTGTTACGATTATAGAGAAACTGAAAGAAAAATTTATTTCATTGAGAATTTGGCTGCGTCATTAAATTCGCCCTTGACTCGTGAATATCATACATAATGCATAAAAATAAAATAACATATATATACTTTGTACGTTCAACATATATATATATATATATATATATATATATATATATATATATATTTATTATATGCATATAAAAATATATCTATTTCTCAATTAAAATATAATTATGAAAAATGCAAATTGACCATATATATTGTTGAAAAATATTACTGATTAAAATAATACCGAATTATATAATGATAATTTATTTAATCAATCTCGTGCTATGTTAAATCTTTAGATACGTACGCGTGTGAGAGAATATAAAGACTATTCAAAGAATGCACAGGGAATATAAAAGTTTTCGATAGTTTCGCTCGAGAAGGCATTCTAGAGAAACTTTGGCAAATCCGACAGATAACGAGAAGGTCATGAATGCGTAACAAGGAGCTTGGCAATGTGGGAGGCGAGGGGAGCGAGTAGTCTCGTGGCTTTATATGGAATATAATTCCTCCGATAAATAATTCCTACAGTCGCGCGATGCCTCAAAATCCCCCGTCTTCGACGGTCTACTACGACCAATAACAACCCCCTCCCTCTTTCTCTCCCTCATCGGAGCCCCGAATGGTACTCCGGCTCGGAGAAGTCGCTTCCTAAGCCGGATTCAGGCCTAATGGTTCGCGCAATTATTCCTCTCTGAAGGGAGGCCGCCGATCAGACAGAACCGTCCCGATGCGCCGGTTTCTCATCCGGCCCGACGTTTCGCTAATGGTGAGCAAACTGCATCGCCAAAGTTGCGCATCCGCTAAATGCGGGGGCGGAGGAGACGCGCCCGTAATCTCTTTTCGTGACAGACGCCCCGCTCGTAAAGACGAACCGCGAAACGGATCTGGATCGGCGCGGCGGCCTCGCCTTTCTTTGTTCGTTTCATTTGCGGGACCACCGTGATAGGGACAATGATACATCTGGGTTTCTAAATGGCCCACGGGCCAATGATGTGGACACAGATACAGATTTATCTCTTATTCAATATTGAGTCATGCAATCTGATTGAGTTTTATTTGTGTAAATTTATTCAAATTTGGAAAAAAAAGTTTGAATTTTTCATATTTTACATCTAATAATATTTTATACATATGTATATACGTTGTAAGCGTTTTGTAAAATCGATCTTTGACTTTTAATTTCTTTAATTTTTAATTTAACTTTTAATCGATCTTTAACTTTTTAAAAAATTTCGGACTTTTTTAATTCTATTTTATAAAAAAAAAAAAACAAAAAAAAAAAAAAAAAAACAAACAAACAAACTTTCTTGTGAAATAAATGAATTTTTATAAAGTACCTGCTTTATGCATATATATGACTTTAAGAGTCTCGAATTTTTACAAGTCGGTTTTATAAAAAACTTTTTTAGCTCGTTATAAAATAGCTGAACTTTTATATAAAGAATGTATTTTATATATGTATATTTCCATAATTATAAATTAATTGGTGTTCATGAAAATCTATTTTGTTAAATTTTCTAATGCGCACTGTTCCAAGCATTTGTATATAAATTAATATTGATTTTTAATTTGCAATCAAGTTATCTAATTTCCTTTTAATATTTGCATTTTAAATTCTTTATCGATTTCTAAACCTGTAGCGAACGTATGATGTGTTGTCAGAGAACTGTATCTCGATCGAGTTACCGAATGAAAAAATCAATACGCACAGATCATCACAGCATCGTTTATTGAAAGTCATTCGGCCTAATGTGTTTCTTCAACTTATTTCTTACGAAGCCATTTGAATGCGCCTCGTATTGTATATGCTAATGGGCACTTATATCCTACAGCATGTTATGCTGAATTATTATACTCTTGAATGCTCTGGCGCTCGACTTTCTTGAATCGTATTTATGCAATCTCAAAGAGAAATTACTAAACACTTTTGGAAAGAAATTTTCTCATCTCTGTACTTATTCGCCTCGGTTTCGTAATCAATCAATTTTTTTACGATACATTCGCTAAAATTATTTATTCAAATCCAAAATATCTTTTTAATCGCGTTTTCACACTCGAGATGTCTAGACATTTTCCAAACAAACTTGCCGGGCTATTATTTGACCTTCGAGCGATTCTCCCTCGCAATTTTCGAGTCACGTTTTCGTAATAAAAAAAAAAAAAGATACGCGCTGGCACATTATCATTTTGACTTTCGCCTCTCCATCATCGTTGCACGGTAGATGATTTGCAGCTGCGACACGACGATGTGCTCAGCAAAAAGTGAGGAAAGCAACGGGAAGCCACCGACGCGACGGTCGATTCCCCGTCCTTGGTTTTATCGCTCGTAAAGCTCGGTCCGCACGGTCGGCGGCTGCAACGGCCACGGATCGTATATAAACCCCATACCGACACCCTTCTCGTTTACGCTCGTAACTCTTCCCGATCTTCCTTAGCCGCCCACGTGCACTACCATCGGCGATGGTGCACGGAAGCTCAGCGGAGCGGAAGTCGAAATGGTGCAAGTGCTCGTTAATATGCGACTCCGATAAAGCAGCACCCTTACCTTAAGTATCTTCGCACCAAGTATCTTTACATTAAGTAAGTGAACAGCACTTCTCAAGGCTGATCTAAAACGACAACTGCAACTTGCTATATAAAGACGCGCTATTTATATTAGAATAATTATAATGAGAAATTCATATCTTTTATACTGTTTAATTTAATGTCGCGAGATGAAAGTGAAAAATTATATCGAGAAATTAGAATAATTATTTACAATCACGTAAGAAGGTATATATATTTTTACTGAAATATCTCTCGGATATCTTTTATACGAACGCAAAGGATTAATTTTGTCATAAGAGCAATAAATGTATCTTCTATATCTTTATTAAAGATGAGAAATCTGATGAGCAATTTATATGAAAGATATTTTAAATAAATATAGACCTAAGACACTGTAAATACTTCATCAATTTGCTTCATCGAATCTATCAATCTTGCTTTTATTAGTTATCAATCTAATTTAGGAGAAACGGTCCTGCACGAGACGCTGACCACAAGATCGACGTGGCTCAATCGACTAGATGTCGAAGGGGGGTCCTTTGATGGGGGGACCATTCAACTCACCCTACGATCTCCCATTTACATTGGCGGATAGTGTAAATGGCCATTAGACTGCCATGCTACCCGCAAAACCGATGTATGTGCGCTCGCGCGCGCACGTCACTGATTGGCCGATTTTCCTTAACAATCATCGCTGACAAGATTGTCACCGTTCGGACTGTGATCGTGTCGACGATAAATCTATAACGCCTGGACTAACGCTAATCAATCACAAGTCTGTCACACACCGTCGTGACGGATATTCTAGTGTCATGGGTCTTTCTGAAACTGTAAAGATAAAAAAGCTGTTCTCATCCGTTGTGCAGAATTTAGGTATCGCAGAAATTTATTAGGATTTACACGAGTGTCTTCACAGGAATAACGTCAGATTTATCGAGCCATTGTTCACTGGTATCTGCGCGATTCTCCCATCTCGCTGCACAGTTCCGAAAACTTTCTCTGGTCAAAACAGTCTCTCTGAACTTTTTATTCTTTTTCAATTCAAACGAAGGAATATTTTGAAACTGCGAGGAATTTACAATTTTTAATATTGTATGAAGAACAGGGAGAATAATATAGCGATTATAGCATCGAAATTAGAGATAAACCATGTTAATTCCGAAACGCATATACCATTAATTGCAATAGCAAATTGAACGAAAATTAATACTTGAGTTTGAGTATTATATTTATTTTTTAATTTTAATTTAATTTAATTTTATATCATTTATATCATTATATTTTTTTCCACACACTTTGAATCTTTATATTTAATATCACTTTCGGCTGTTCATATCCTAAAAGTAAACTTAATAAAGGAGCTTTCTACATACTGGAAATCGATACTCAAACCACTTGGAAAGTGGTTCCCATCAATGAAATCCATACCACATTTCGCGATATCCGTAACAGAATCTAAACAAGACTGAAATAATTATCCCTCCGGTCGGAAGCAGGGAATCGAGCCGAAACTATCATACAGTTGGAAACTCTGGACATTATATTCTCGCGGTGTACGGGGAAGCGAGTTATAAAATGGGATAAACTCGCGAGAAAACAAGCGACCTTCCTGTACTATTGGATTCTTATCTGGGAAAGTCTCATCGCCTTCGAGAGGAAACAGACGCTAGACAGGCAATTCCGCGGAAAGAAAGCCGTATTCAGACAATAATTTTGCGGCCGATCGAATTATACGCGAACAAACTATCCCTGTCGCGCCGTTTCTATCGTGCCACCCTTCTCGCCTGGTCGTGCAAGCGAGTCTCTCTCTTTCCCTTTCTCTTTCTCACCCTCGACCCTTCCTGCCATCCGCCATAAACTTGGACGACGCGCCCGCAATTCCTCCCGCATTCACTACTGTTCCGCATTTGCGGCCCTTCATTTGCAGATAACCGCTCGTGGAACCCCCGAACAATCAGCCGTGCCCCAGAGTGCATCCTTCCATCCATCTCTTTCCTTCCTTCCTTCCTTCCTTCCTTCCTTCCTTCCTTGCTTCTGCCTTTTCTCAGCTTCCTTCTGCCCTTCCGCTCTATTTATATCAGACAACAAGTTGGATAAGATTTAAAGAGAAATCGTAAGAAAAAAAGTCAATATTATCGATTTATGGTCGGCGAGAACTATGAAAGTATCTATGCAAAATGCTCAAATGTTATATTTTTGTCACATGTAAAATTATATGAAAAGTATAAAAAAAAATTACAAGCTTAAGAAGAAAAACACATAATACAAAACACATGGCTAAGTTCAGGGTTAAACAGGAACTGTCTGTGTTGCGTGTCGTTACCAGACATGCGGGAATAACGAGGGGTGTTACGATAGAACTTGGGGTCTGTTTCGTGTCTGTTCCGCGGTTTTTTTTTTTTTTTTTTTTTTTACATAACATAGCTAATTATATTCGAATTTCGTAATCTATCTGGAAATACGTATATATATATATATGGATTTATTTAAGTTTTAATTATTACACGAAATGTTGTCGCGTGTAAAATTATTTATTAATGATTTATAAAAAGAATTACAAAGTGAGAGGGAAAATTGTTTCTCGCACATGTCTTTCTCGTCTCACGTCGACCTCTCTTTTTTGTTCATCTCTTCGTTTGCGATTTTTAATTTGCTCTGTCTCTTTCGACCTCGTGTCCTTATTATTGTAAATAAAAAAGTCGCGTACACAAACATCGTCATCGGGAAAACACGTGTTCGACGGTCGAGAATTTTAAATTAACGGTCGATATGACAAAATGACATATATATACAAAATAAAATATATTCTTTACAAAAATGTCTTTTACACAAAAATAATTCCCCACATATATAAGTAATGTATATAGGTATAATTATTTTAAAGGAAATTTTTAACATCTTTGCATTTCTAAGGTATGTTAGCTTCATGTAAAAATATTATATGAAATGTAACTTTTTCAAGTCAAGTTATCAGAAGACTAGATTAGAATTGGACAGCAAAAAGTTAATTTGTAACTAATATATATGTATATATATATAAATATAATTTTGAATATCTATATAAATTAAAGATTATTGAATAAAGAACATTACTTGAAAATCTATATATTTTGCGCACTAGTATTAGTAAATTTCAGAAATTGCGCTGAACATTATCTATTGCGAAAAGGACAGCGATATCGAAGCGACTGATGCGGCTGTTCGACGGTCGTGAATCTTAGATCAGCGTAAAAAGCGCGGTCATAAATTCGCGATTCCGCGCTCCGACATTACGCGTATAGATCTATTCCAGTTGCCCGAACGATTTTACATCTCTGATAAGAGGATGGGAAGCCGTTGTTCTCGAAGATCGATGTTCCGGCGCGCGCCCCGAGAGACGAGAGAATGACACCGCATAAATTCTCACCCTCGTCCCGGATAACGCGGGATGACGTTTCGAGTTCCCTCCTTCGAAAACCAGCTGTACTCGATGAATCGAGATTTCGATGAGCTATGTCTTTCATTTCCTTTCTCTATGATCCAGATTTGCACAGGCTTCTCTACATTCACCTGCTAAATAGACAAGAGAGAATCAATAGCGAGGTCTACTCTCAATACATCATAATATATCATAAATATATTGATAATAAATCGATAATATAATTAGTTGACGAAAACAAGATATAGTTAACGAGGTCTATTACATTTCTTAAAAGGAAATCAGTTTACAGTGAAAATTAATAGTACTTCTTTATAAAAATGATAACGTTAGTTAATTCGATTTATTTTAGAGTAATTCGAAAATTAAAATTTACTATCGAATTTATTAAATTATAACAATGTTAATCCTTAATTACAGCTACATTTTTATCACCTAATTACTGATCTCGAATTAGTTGACTTCAATAAATACAGTTATTTATTACATTGATATTTAGAAAGGATTTTATTTTAAACATTAAAGTTTTATAAAAATTATGTACAGCAATTTTAATAAAATCCAGACATGTTTGTATTTTACGAAGGAGAAAGTCATAAATTTTATGATCGAAACTGATAAACTTTTTTCTTAACTGATTACGTCACAATGATTCTTATATCACAAAAGAGCAAATTCGATTGTAATTCTTGCTGACATACTGTAATAATATTTTCGAAAAGCATTAGAATATTGACAATCCATCTTATTCGAAAATGACTTGGGCATATCGCACGTGACAATACAAAAGATGCTTCGATCCTCTTGTTTTTCGGACGTCAACGCTCTAGAGTAGCAGGACAAACTGGTCGAAGAAAGAGAGCTTGTCGCTCCGCTAACTCTCGGTGTTTGTTTTCCTTTTGGTCCCTCCTGTTTTTCCTCCATTAGCGACTTTACCATCTCTGGTTCTATACCCTTCTAACGGCTCTCTCACCCTTCCTCGCTATCGTCTTTGTCGTCGTTTTCCTCGGTTACCCCACGTCAACAAACACCTGACTACTTCCCGTGACTATCATCGGAACGACTTCTCAAGTTGCCTCGTAGACATCATGGCACCCCCTATGGCTTTCCACCTCGATTTGTTCGCGATATAAAATCCGCATATCGACTGCGAAATTGCCTCCTACTCCTTTCATAATATCGCGGCATATCAAGCATTCTCTTTTTTCCAGCGATTATCTATGCAAAGACGAGAAAATAGCATGTGTTCTATAATGGCTGAAAGCAACCTAACCACCATGTCGTATACACTTCAAAAGCCGACTATCTCATTTTTTATATATGAAGATATATCAAGTGACTTGTTTTTATTAATATACACTATAATAGAGAATTTATAATTCTCATTTTATTTGCATCTTTCAATTTAAATATCGATGTTTGAAACTTTAGAATAATTTATAACAGATTTTTAGTTAAATATATGTTTGTTTATCTCTCTGTAAATTATAAATTACCTAATAAAATTAATTTTTACGATACATCGCAATACATATTTCAAAGGATAAAGAAGAGATTGTTTTCTTATACAATCTTTATTTAAATTGGCATTTCAAATATACTTCTATTATCGTAAACCAGCATTCTCGGAATTTTTAAATCTACGTCGCTTTTGCGTGTAGATGATAAAAATACGGTTTTAGTTTGTCGAAAAGATACGTTTTACAAATTCCACAAACATTTATTTTTAAGATATCCCACGCACTATCCGTACGGCCATATATCTGTCAAAGTTGGGAGTATCATCACTATCGTCATCTTCACTTATGATTGAAGTTAGAAAGCATGTCGAAGAGACCAGACTTCCAACATCTTCGTCTTATGTAGTCTCTGATTATGCAATAGCATTCCTCGAACCAGTTATGCCAAGGACGCATACCACTCGAGTACGTGCAGCTGCAGGTATCCCCCGACATCGTTAGATCGTGTCTAAAGAATCAAAAACAATCCTTGTAAGTGAAAGGGGCAACGATCAGAAATACCAGTTAGTCTGGACAACTATAAATATATTAAATGAATTCTGTCATACTAAACAGGATTGTCAGAGATATCAATAAACCACATGTTCCTATGATATTTATGTACATGTTTATACGATATTTTATAAAACGATCAAATGTATGTTTCTTTAAATGTTTTTACGAGTTCACAACTTCTTTTTCTCAAGAAATTGAAAAATAAGAAGAGATATTTTATATTCTACTGCGAGGTTGTTTTCACTTGACATGTTTATTTTAATAATTTGATGCGAGAGTCAAAGGAAAATAATTGACGAATAAAATTTACTCACCACAAAGGCATGTTTATCATGTTCGGAATATAAAGAATAATAATTCGATTGCAACGGGCGATTTGTCTCGATTATACGTTTGTGCGTTCCGGGCTGTGCTTCCGATATTTTTCGAATCTTCACCTACGCGTAGCGAGGTCGATCGCAATTTTTTCGTGTTCCTTGCGGAAGTCGAAGCTGCTACCATGATAACGAAATAAGCCACGGCACGCCTTCTTCTTGTATCCTCGGTTGAGAACCCATCGATTGATTCCAGGCGTAATGAGAGAGAAGGAGAGCGAAAAGCTGCCTGAAGCCACTTATTGCCGAGCAAGAAAGTTCGCTGTTCGTGCCGCACGCGATAAGTAGTAACGACACGTGAAACCCTCCGATAATTACCGTCATTCCGTGATGCTGCGATAGAGGCCAACGCTGCAACTTGGATCACCCCTCTTCAAACATTAGCGTGAATGCAAATTCCAATTTTTTTGTTTATGATTTGTGTGTAGATGTAATACAATACATATGATTTTTTAATAATTATAGACAAGAGATTTCATCATTGAGATAGTTAGGGTAAACTCGGGCAAGATGGCCATAGTTTTTTAAAATGCAAAAATCAAACTTTTATTTTTGTTATTTTTTAATAGCGTTTGACATATTATCTTCACTGAAGCTTAAATTACGTAATATTATCGGAATTAAAAGGAAAATATTTAATTGAAATTTTATATTATCAAAATAGTACAACATAAGCATTGGCGATCTTACCCAACTTTTAAGGAAAAGATGACCATAATATTTATAAAAAAATAATGAAAACGAAAATAAAAATTATAGGTCGTATAACAATTTACATATCTTTATAATACGTCTAACGTTGATTACGATAGCTTAACTGTAATTTATTCGATGTTATAACAGTTTTTAGTGGACACATGAAAAACTTTGCAGGTAGTCAAAAGTAAAAATATGATATAAGATTCACAATATCGTTACTTCGAACAATGTATGCACATAAATGCTACTGTAAATATCGATTATCTTTGATAATGACTAAAAAAGCGCACTATGTAGCGATTATTGAAAAAATTACAGCCTATGGCCATCATACCCTAGTTTACCCTAATTGTATGATTAAGAATAAAATTATAACAAATGCTCATTTTTAATCGTTATTTATAAACGACAGTGAAATGAAAGACAACGTGAGATATTATAAAATGCATAAAATGAAATGTAAACTTTTGTCTTTTATAGTTTTATCGATTATTCGCACGAAGAATATATTATTATCTCTCTTCTCTCTAGGAAAGTTATGCGATATATTTTATGGTCTATCTTCGCACTTATATGAAGCACGTTTCCGCATGGAATTCCACGCTAGAGCGTTCCATAGCCTTTTTCTCCGACGCGAAAATTCTTAGTACCTTTTTCCTGCTTCTCGAATTACTATCGCGGTCTGGCCGCGGTAACAGAACGGCATTCAAGAGCGATCGCGCGGATGAGTAGAAAAGCTAGAAAGCAGAGGGAGGGTAAGAACGAGAAGAGGGTCGGATATTTCACGATGACAATGGTGAGCCCCACTATCATTATCTTCATTCTCGTATCCGTAATCGACCTCTAATTCCGGAAGTACAATATCGATTATCCGGAAATCGAACCGGCTGCGATATATATATATATATATATATAATATAGAAGAGAAGCAACAAGCGTTTGCCGCATATTCCGATACGAAAGACTGCGTTTTCGCGAAATTTTCATCCGACGAAAGAGAACGCGATGTGTACGACGAATATAAATTGTCACGTTCGTTGATTATTACTAATTGAGGTCGATTTCTTACATCTTCGTTCCTTTGTATGCCTCGTAGTATTCCATGCGTTTGGGGTTCAGGGACGTTTAATCGGCAAGGGTGTTCTTAATTGCTCGCACGAACTAGCTGAATCATAAATGCTCGCATGATATTTTCGACACGCGATTGGAATCTTAATCACGTAAATAGTTACTTATTCGACGATTTAATGAAGAAATTGACGTTATATATGATAACATTTAATGGCTACAAAATTTTGGAAAAAAAAAAAACATTTTTAATTACTTGTAGCATTAAAATGTGCATAAAATATATAAAATTTGCATAGCATAAAATACTGTCATGATATAACTCACAGTCAGATAGATCAGGGGATTAGATATACTTTTATTAAGAATTCGCATAGATTTGCATAGATTACACATTGAATAATCCCATAAAATAAGTCCCTAAGTAATTTATAATTTATTAGACTGTAAAATTTCTTGATTTATAATAGAAAAAAAAAATAAAACGTGTCGCCAGCGACATGGCAGAGGCGTTAATAAATAGTTAAACGAATACATGGGAGGATGTAGATTAATTGATGTTCAGATTAAGAAGAGACGTAAAGGATAATGAGGGACAAAGGATAGACAGATGTCTCGATTGACGGTGAATGAAGGGTGAAGGATCTGTTGAGCCGAACGTTTTCGCGTCTCGACGGAAAGTTTCCGCGTACTTAAGAGCTCTCGAAACTTTTCAATAAAGTGTAACTTACTTTCCATACGTCTCGAATGACAAAGTTCACTCCGTCATTTTCGTTTTTTGAAGGAATTTCGGGGAGGGGGAGAGGATCCTCGAGACTCTCTCGAATGTTGTCGATAATCATTTTTGATGTCTCTTAAAGACGTTCTCAGTATGTTCTTTTTTGCTTTTGTAATACGATTTGCGCGTTAATGTTCTCGTAAGAGCATTGAAAGAAATAGTAAACTAGGATATGATGGCCATACGGAAAAGATGGTTATAGGCTGTAATTTTTTCAATAATCGCTATATAGTGCGCTTTTTTATAGTCATTATCAAAGATAATCGATATTTACAGTAGTAAATTATGTGCATACATTGTTCGAAATAACGATATTGTGAATCTTATATCATATTTTTACTTTTGACTACCTGCAACATTTTTCATTAGACGTATTATAAAGATATGTAAATTGTTATATGATCTATAATTTTTATTTTCGTTTTCATTATTTTTTTATAAATATTATGACCATCTTTCCGTCCACTATGGTCATCTTTTCCTTAAAAGTTGGGTAAGATGGCCAATGCTTATGTTGTACTATTTTGATAATATAAAATTTTTATTAAATATTTTCCTTTTAATTTCCATAATATTACGTAATTTAAGTTTCAGTGAAAATAATACGCCAAACGCTATTAAAAAAATAACAAAAATAAAAGTATGTTTTTTGGATTTTAAAAAATCTAAACTAAAACTATGGCCATCTTACCCGAGTTTACCCTAAAGAATATCTTACATTAATTTTTTAAAGCTTTAAAGGAGATAGTAACTTAAGAATATCATTAATCGCGAGTTAACTCGCACTTTAACAGGTACCTTCGCGCTTATCACTTTATTGTGAAATTATATTCTACTTTAATGCAAAATGTCAACGTAATAAATAATATCTTCGTGTCCATCTTCTGCGTAACGAACCTCCTTCCCTCCCTCTCCTGTCATACTATACTACGTTCTCCACGAGACACCGCCGAGTTTGGCGGGTATCTCTAACGGCCGACACTGCCGCTAATTGCCGTCCGTATAATTACCATATCGGGGAGATAAATATGGAGCTCTTAGCTTCTCTACGGCCAACGAGAGACACAGTACGCTGGCATTACGTCTGCGCCGTTTAAACGCCCGGCGCTCGGAAAGATAGAACGGAGGGGGATAAAATATTAGCTCCGAAGACACGAACAGCGCGAAGACTCTAACAAACTAATCTACTTGTCGACGATCTGCCTTACGTTTACGTATTAATAAATGTTTCAATCTCTTTCGTGCTTTCGTATTGTTCTTTCGCAGTGATTTGTCTATCTAAAAGTGGACTGCTGGAGAAGAGAGTGAAAAAGATCAAAGCAACTTTCCAGTTATAATATCACCGCGTAATAAAGAAGAGAAGTAGAATTTGTAATGTAATTCTAGATTTATGTGGCTGCGATATTAATTCTATGACTTCAAGTTTGCTCTCTATATATTTATCTTGAATATTATGAAATACTTAATCATTGACAATTTTAAAATAAAGCCTGAGCATGTGGCTACGTAATAGGCTATTTTCACTAATAATCCCCGTAGCAATGTTATTATGTCTTGGCTGCTGTATGCTTCTGCGTATTACGAGAAGAAAGTAATATCTCAAAGAAAAAAAAAAAAAGATTATAATTAAGGCCCTCATATAGACTCTACAATAGCTGTTACGAAGGATCAAAAGATTAACAATGGCTATCTGACGTCTATTTAATAACCGACTTCGTTACCTCGGCTTTACAAACCTCCATGCGTGTGCTCCGAGACTCTTTCGTCGGCCAAGCACGAGATACAATTACAGGATGCGCATATTCTGTGACAGTACACCAGTTTCCGTTTAAATGGGGCTTCGCTTCAAGAGGATTCATTATATCGCAAAAATAACTCGTGTCTCTCTCTCTCTCTCTCTCTCTCTCTCTCCTCCGTGCTCGGCGAGAGATCTGTGTATCGAGAACAGAAGAGAAAGTTGCCCAGGTAAATCCCCTGCTTCCCCACCGTCGCGGAACACACGCGAGTCCGCTTGTCGTTCGCATAATTGCCTCCTCAGAGACCCTATATCCTCGGTTAACTGCTAACTTACTCTTTACGCACAAACGCATGGCCGCGCAGCAATAAACGCATCCACGCGCGCGACCGACTCCCGCATGTGGATCCGCTAGTTCGCTAATTTTCTCTACCACAACGATATTTAACGTCGTTCTCCCTCGATCCCCGCATCGGGTTGGAATGCCTTCGGTTTCACCAGGAAGCGATGGTCAGGTTGAGAAATTATCGTGGCGCCGTCGTGACGACGTCGAAGCGAAACGTCGCGGTCTCCCACGCACTTACCATCTCTCTCTCTCTCTCTCTCTTCCTCCGTGACTCTCTTTTACTTAGAAGAGCAGCGAAGCAAAAGGATGAGAAAGAACGAGAGGACGACGCATGCCAACAGTGGCGATGCCTAATTAGCGATGCCAGAAATGAGATATAGGCACTACTAGGAAATTAGTATCTCAAGATATCCACCATCCCACTCGCCATTCCTCTCTTTCTCGATGGAATTTGCATTGATCGTACGTAGGACATCTTCATCGTATCGGAACGTCGCGTGCTAGAATTGAACACCAATCGCGAACTTTTGATGTCCGAGAAAAGTACACTTTCTGTAATTTATTCAAATAAGAACTCTAACTTCTTTTCATGGTTGCCAAATTGAATTTTTTCTTAGAATTTTTTTTTTTTTTTTTTTTTTAGTGAAAACTTTAATGAATGTCTCTTTTCCTTTGCTTATTTTTCATTTTAAATATCTTTTCATAATTGTATCTTAAATTAAGTTTCTGTTAAAATAATCTCTTATACTCTAAGGCAATATTGATGCAAAGCTATTTTACTTGTTTGAGAAAAAATTAATTTTAAATTAATCAGCGAAAGAATTTATAAGTGAAAATTAAAATAATATGAGAGATGCAATATGTAAATTTGTAATCTAACATAAGTGTATTTTATAGAGATTTGTATTGCATAATAATAATAATAATAACACACACTGTAATTATAAATTGTATGTTCGAATTGTCATTAATATTCATAACGATATGTGAGACTATGATGATATCTCTTTCCATGTAACTGCAAACCCTATTATATATAATATTGTATGCTAACAATTATACATTCAACAAACGTAAATAAATATGAGACATAATAATACGTAACGCGTTGATTGTTGTACATTTTATTACCTGCGAGCCATAAAATTATCTGACATAGGAAAACGCGACCGAATCTCTAAAAATTGTTCCAAAACTTTTACTTTCAAACAGGTTCAATGCACACTGCCACATATGTACGTGTATATCTGGATTAAACTCGATAAAAATTTATATAATACGTTGATTCAGACCGGATGTACAAAGAGAATATTTAAATGAGAATGTCTGTCTGCGCTAACTCGTGTCATCTAGTTACAAAGCTTTCACTGATGTAATTTCTGTATTTTTTCTCTATGCGAATATCGCAAATTATATAAAATTACCTACATTAACAGAATTGCGCTAACAAGAGAGTACATTATAAAATTTCTCCATTGTAAAAAAAGCACTGTACTATTTTTATAGAAAGAGCTAAAGATATAACAGAGGATATATATTATTTAAATTATATTATATTATTATTTTTCAAATACATTTCCAAAGTATGAATTATATTTATTTGTTTCTCAATATATGTGTTTTTAATGAATATTATTAATTAGAATTTCAAGAGAAAATTGTAACAGGAGTCAACTTAATTATTAGTGTATCTTCGTTGGTTTCATTCTGATTAATGCAATCATTCAATATTGCAGAATGATTTTCATTCTATCGATGAAAAATTTCATAAATATATCTACATACATTTGACTCAATTCTTTATTCATAGGATCCAATAAAAATGACTTTAATTCGTATTTTAAACTTCACTTTTTACGATACACTGGTTACGATAGTCGACATTTGCCGTGTCGTCGTTCACAGTAACGTTGCTACCGATAGGGTGCGATTTACGGGTAACAACCCCTCACGTGCTAAGCCCCAACGTTCATCTCCCTACCACGAGTGTCGTTATAGCAACGTTAAACTAGCCAGACAATGATAAAGCTTTACGATTTAGTCCGTTACGAGTGAAACTTAATTGCCGAATTCTCGCTCATTAATCTTTCATTTTAATAACTATGACGATTGATCGATGATAATAATAATAATAATAATAATAATAATAACAATAATACATATGTCTTTCTCAACTACTTTCTCACAATAATAATAATCTTAGCTTACTGTTGTTATTATTGTCATCATTATTATTATGTTCTGGACAAAGAAAACACTTATACAGATAGTCTTGGTCATTCTCTCTGCTATATAGCAAGGAAGAAAAGCGGAAAAGAGGACCGGATACGCGCGCTCGCCTCGATATTTTATTTCACCATGTATCTCACAACGCCCATATATTCTCTCCCTAGCGATCGCTACGCTCTTGGCTAACCTCGCCTTTCTTTGCTTTCAGGGATTTGCGACCGGTTAGTCTGGAGAAAGGTCAGGAGACCCTCAGGCTCCGGGTCTATGCCTGTTACGCTTGGGGTGGGCCCCTCCTGGTAGCTGGACTGGCGGCCCTTCTGGATCATCTTCCGTCTCAACCGCAATATACGTTCCTGAGGCCCCGCTTCGGCGAGAAGCAATGCTGGTTCTACGGTAAGTTCTTATATCGATCAGCCCCTCGTCATTTCTACGTGAACTGTTTCGCGGACACATAAATCTACCCCGTTCCGACGTTGCCCTTCAGTTCTCGTCACGCCAAACTATTACGATCCCATCAGATTTACATTCTCCGAGATAGACCTGAGAGACCCGACACGTACGTGATATTGTGAAAAAAAAAAGAATATTGAAAGAGGAAGGTGAAATCGAAATCAGATTAATTTGATTTTAAAAATAATATATAAATTTTCAGAAACTGTCATACTTTAGGCAATTTAGAATCGATTTTTTTTAGGGAAAATTTCGAAGCCTTTTAGTTACGTCAGTGTAAATTAATTTCTAATAAAATACAATTAATTGTCTTTACAATTCATTAAAGAGCTGACGATGTGATTTGTGTTTCAATTTGGTGACACGCAGTGTATAATAAGCGGTGTCAATATAACCGTACAAAACTGGTACACGCCTCAATTAAATAGAGCAACGCGTTTATTATGGTTAGCTCAATGATGCAATTGGCGCGAATTGCTTGCCGGACGATAGTTGGAGCTAGATCATTGCTTTAATTAAACTTGGCAACGACGCGGTTATAATCCAGAGATGGCTCTGGTCAGTGTTGTCTATGATAATGTATGATACCAAAATGCACCATTCTTGCAATTCAAAATGATCGACCGGTCCAATGGGAATTATTTATAACCACGTCCGCATAATTAATATCTGCGATACATTCGGTTCCCTTCAGACCCGATCCCCACTGTGACGAAGCCTTTACTATCCTCATTATCGATAAATGATTCAACTTGCGAACTGAATAATTGATCATTCCGACGATTAATATCAACGGCGAAATGTGACTTATCTTTGTGAATTAATTTATCTTCTCGCTATAATTAAAGTCGATGGTAATCTCACTCGCAAGAGGATATGTGAAATTGCTATCGATTTATAATAGATGGCGATCTTTAATCATGATTAATATTAATATGCATTTTATATTTTGTTTGTTTTAATAAAACATAAGCCGAATACAAATTATTTCCCTTTGATACACTCTTTATTGAAGAATACAAAACGAATCGGAAATCGACACAAGAGAAGACAGTTTATAGTCTTAACAAAAAAATTTAAATGCGATGTGGTAATTTTCAACTTAAATATCACATTGTGATTATATCTCAGATTAAAGATTATTCGGTAATAAGATATCGATTTGACAGACAATAATGGAGTTTATCATTGAAAGTAATACGTAGCGAGCAGACCGTTATCCGACAATCCCTTGTGATCCGATTATTCCGCCAATTAATAGAACTGGTCATCCGCGCTCTCCGAGTGCCGATTAAATTGGTTTTGTTAATCGATCGGTCGTGTCGAATTAATTGCTAATGAAGTACCGTCGTCCGGTATCGGCGCGACTGAGTGTCGAAAAATAAAATAATATCGTGGTCGTTATTACGTAGCCATCATTATGCGCGCACATATTCACGGATGACGGATTGCTTCTAAAAAAAATGTCACTCTTTTTCATTAGAATCTTAATTTTTGTCCCAATTATCTCGCGAAGAAAGCGCGCGAATGCGAATGCGAATTGAATTGGACGGATTATCTTAATTCGATCGAGAAGATATTTTATATTAAAGATAATAGAAAAAAAACCTGACATCCAGTGAATCGATAAATTGATAAAAAAAAAATATTTTTGGATACATGACTAATATATTTGATTTTTATTTTTACACAAAATACGCGTATGAATTGTACGAATATAAAATCAAAGGATTATTAATAAATTTATTAGTACAGTCGAATGATTGCTACTCAACTCAAGAGGATTACTACTCCGTCATTGAAATATTACATAATAAAAATCACGCAAGCTCTCTCGTGCATGATTCCCTCCCCCTGGTGGTATGTAATTATCCGGGCGTACAAATAATCGATTACAATAAGGAACAAAACAAGCGACCGCTGCATCGACTTCCGCACGGTGCGAGCGCGGGTTACTTTCGTAAGAGGATTACGCGTCGGCCGAAATATTGTATTTAAGTATGACGTAGGGTAGCTGAATATAAGAAGATCGATACCCCGAGGAGAGCCTTTAATACTTGGGATCCCCAATAATAACCGGCGCGGTCTGCCTGCGAATATCTGAATAAGCGCTAGCGCGCTTACGGACGGAGATAATAAGGTTCGACGTCGTAACCGGCAACGGATCTTTATTCCTCGAGTCCCGGCTACGGTTACGGGTTATTTAACGACCCGTTCGCCCATCCACCCGTAATCCACCCATCCCATAATCCGGCGCGTACACTCGGTGTCCTCCTGAAATCCCTCGCGTAGACGCGCCTACGTTATCGATGCATTAATTCCGCCACGTCGATCTATCGCCGTTGATTAATACTTACCTTTTACATGTCGGATCCAACGCGGATCCACCCCTCTGTCGCGGCCAGAACGAGAGACTGCAATTACATACAAACAAATCGTCCACCCTCGTCACGCGCGACACCGCGCCAATTTTTTTCCCTCATCTAATGAAAAAAAAAAAAGACATCAAAGAGCCGACGGGAATAATAATTATAGGTGCCTCCTGATTGTGGGCGCGGCGCGTTAATGATATTTTCCAACGCGCGTAAAGCAATCGCGACGTACAAAGCGCGGCCGCGTTTAAAGTGTTAATGATAAAATGATAAAACAAAGTGATTGTCTCGTGGGCGATTAAAACGCGACTAAAACAGCACCATAATTATCTGAAAAGAAATGTATCTTAAAATACACACACACACACACACAATTGTTCTATATAAATAAATTATCATGATATAGATAAATTAATTACTATATTTGCTATTATTTTTTTCATTTCAGTTTCACTTAAATTCGCAAAGATTTTTTACAAGATATGAACAAAAGTACAGTCAGTCAATACTAACAATGCTTTCTGCTTTCCCTTTTTTTCTTTGATACTCGACCTCCGTTCTTATATTTAAGATCATCCTAAGTTTTAGTTCGTCTTAAGACTCTGTTCAGCCAGATGATCAAATGGAATTTTAAAACTTTATTTAAGATGATCGAGCGAGTCCGACTATGAATACCGGTGAAAATCTTTTAAAATTTTTCATGAACGAAAGAAAAGCGATTTCACATTGTCAAGCTGCAATCTCTTCTACTCTTTCTCTATCGCCGTACAATTTCATCTTTTCTTTACAAAGAATACCTGGATGCGCACAAAGGCTACACCTGGCAGATAAGGCCACCCGCTAAATCGGGATAATGGTCCCTCGTGGAAAGCTGCGTTGGAACTATCGCAAGTTGTTTTTCGTGACACAATGCTGTTGCATTAAACGAGGGGCGGGGGGGAGGGGAGGGGAGGGGGTACTTGCGCGACAAACAAGCAACAAACCCTTCCCCTTTATCCCAGCAACCACGTTATACCCTATAACGGCATAGGCCGAGACGATGGGGTAGAGAGATAAGCCTTGGCGCCAGCTAGTCCAACCCCATCGTGCGAGAAACGGCCAAATCCCTCGTTTCCCCTCTATATGGCCCACATTAATAGGTATGCATGTACACGCGTTTATAAATGGGCCCCAAGACTGTCCCCTGTTTCACCGTTACATTTATATCCCTTACTTTCGAGATTATATTTATTTAACATCGATATATGAATAGCGCTCTTTTGTAACTAATAATATTAACGAATGTGAGATGCGAAATTTTCCATTGTTATTCTTAATATTGGATTTTTTGCCATATTTTTTCAGTCAATTTTTAATCAATGATAATGTCCAGGAATAGTTTATGAGTAATTAGCGCTCGTGAAAATAACGAGCTTCCAATAAATTAAATTACAAGTTCATAATTATTCTCTGACGCATATCATACGAAGCAATATATGTAGTTGCGTGTAAAACAGTCTCTGCTGTTAATATTATATGTGTAAAATATATATAAATTAAACTTGACGCTTTTTTGTTAAAGATATCTGAATATTTAATAAATTTTGCGTGATTTCGGTTTTTTAATGAGTAGTAATTAGTGGTAATTAGCTCCAGGCGCGAGCGTGGTAAAATATTATGAGAGGGTCGCATATTATTCAGGCGTTACGCGTCATAGATTTATGGCAATAAAATCACTCACAAAATTAGAATAAATAGCAGACTATATAGCTAATTTAATTACAACTGTTCTTACTATATTATTATCAGTTTGAAATATATAACTGTGTCCCTTGAGAATTCAGAGTTACATTGATAACCCTGTTCCAGCCAGACTAAATTTATCATGTGAGATTCATGAATGCTCTTTGTTTTCTCTGCACATACATATATGAATATTTGTACAGAGAAAAGCTTATAAACGGTCTTAAAATATTTTTGCAAAAGCTATAACTTTTATAGCGTGCATTTATATAATATAACATTATTAATAAATATTTTTCTTATAAAATAAATATTTTACAGCTGTCATCACACATCTCTCTCTAAAATACAAATACAATTTTTTAAATTGACAATTGTAATATGTATTAGAATATCCAATTCTTAAATTATATTATGTAATAAATTATACATAAAAAAAATTACTCAAAATGTTACATATCACACAAAATAATAATACATTATTAAATTTATATTCATAATAAATTGATAGAATGCATGTCTCGTTTAATATGATTATTGAAAGAGAGTTGAGGGAGGAATGAGAACACGGAAGAGAGACGATCGTACATAATGGCGATTAGAATAATCGAAATGGTAATGAAATGCAGAGGGAATTATCGAATGTAAGAGAGAGAGTCTCGGATGCAACCCTCGCCTCTAAATCGCTTCGAATCCTTCCTTATTTATCATGCAATTTCATTTATTACTCGACTCAAGCGAATGAAATGAATTGTAAATTCAAAGAATGTTCCTTATTGCGTCTTGTAAATTATTACACAGACTTACGTGTTCCCTAAGGGGAATATTATTGATGTAACTACCGTCGTTTATCGATTATATAGACATCATTTATGCTTTTCATTTCCGGATTAGACATTCATCATAGCTATTGATTAAACTTATTTAAAAATCTTAAATTTCAACAATATTATAATCTTATTTCAATACTACAATTGTCATTTCAAGAATAAAATAATTATTTTAACTCTAAAAAAATTATAATTTTTGATTTGTACATGTGTTACTTTTTCTATCCAACATTTTTTCCTCTCCATTCAAAAAAATTATTCTTCAATAACAAGAATATATTTTTTTTGGTTGAACTATATAAAATGTCTTTATTCAAGCAAATTTTCTTTATTTAACGCAATATAATCTCATTTCAAGATTTACATTTTGAAACTAAAGATATTGTCAAAGTAAGAATATTCTTTTTTTCTGTGTACTCTTATTGATTAATTATCTTATTTAATTATTAATTTAATATTGTACAATATATTATTTATTTTTCAACTTTATGCTTAATCTTTCAAACTCACTTCAATCAAAACACTTGGAAATATCCAATAATCAGACACAAGTCTGACGACGCGAATATCTGCGATGTAAATATGTCGAACCCGGAAGGTGCATAAATAACGCTTATATATATACAAAAAATACGAAGAAAAAAAAATAGCGTGGGATAACGGATAAAAAAAGATCACGTAACTAAGACAGGCGGCGACATAAAGCTCGTTTGGCGCCAGAGCTTCGCGACTAATCTCGCCCGAACGCTCTCGACGACACGAGCTAATCGGATTTGACTGCGGCAAGAACTGTAAAGTATCGAACGGCACGCGTGGACATAATTCATTTATGTTTGTTACGGGGGTGTTTGTTGCCGTGAAAGTGAGATATATAACTCGCGCGAAACAGTCATTGTTGGCGAGCTGCCAAACCCAGCAAATATAGACGACGATCTCCTCGCCCGCAAAATTCGAAAGCCGTTCCCCGTCGCGGTTTATCCCCTTCCCCCCTGTCTCCTCTCCCTTCTTTTTTTTTTTTTTGCTCGTAATGCCTTTATCTCCTCTTTTATGGTGCATCGTCGCGTATTCTTCTGCCGCGCAGACAATCTTGAGCAAAATGCACAAACTGGAAATATACTGATTTTCGCCAAATCGAAACGAAAGTAAAGAAGATTTTTTTTATATATAGTTGTTACAAATAATATTTATTTTTCAAAATGTGATGAATTTATTTCTTTGTCATTAATCTTTCAGAAATTTGCGCTCTAGGTGCGTTTTACTGCGTTTTATTGTAACTTTCGTTTCAATTTTTATAGTATTTCTATAGCATTCTTTCACAGTATCATTGTAGTTTGCGCGTGATCCGACATGTTTAATGGAAAAACTTTGTCGGTATCAGACAGCGGATAGCAAAGATTTTGTCCGATCCCGTTGCGGGACTAACTTGGAAAAAGTTAGGGAAGGTTTGGACGAATAACGTACGACCGTTGCATTTTGAGACGCTCTTGATGAAGACGCGTCGGATGAGAAAGAAGTCGGGACAGTCGAAAAGAAACCCGAGATACAAGACTTCTCTTCTCTGCATTCGTTTAATATTCCGTGCCTTGCCGGCGAACATCGGGATGCAAGTTAGCTCGGTTATCCGAACAGGGCCCGCTACACGATGTTCCGAAAGTTTCGTGACGAGCCGCCAAAGTTTGACGTTAAGCTCTCGCGAAAAGCGCCGGTTCCCCGTCTAACTGAGAGGTAAAAACCGCGATTATTCCAGCTGAAGGCAGACCTTTCGTTCCACTCGATGCGCAAAGCACGAGAATTGCATAGCAATAAGCGAAGACTTGATTATCCGTAACAACTGAAGCAAATTTTGAAGATCAGAAAACTTTAAACATATTTAAAAGATACAGTATTTAAAATATCTTTCACGATACATTCAGACACCGCTGAAAATTTTCTTGAATTTTTTAAAATTAATCCGATTACGAAAGATCTCTCTAATAAATTATATGTAGGTAAAAAAAAAATCAAATACATAAATATATTTAAATATATTTAAATAAGATAGACTAAAATTGATTACAAAGCTCAAATAACGACTACTTTGAATAATGCAAATTTATATTTGATCGTTTGATTTGTCTGTAGTTTTCGTTTCAAGCCTGCACGCATGTAATTCTCGCGTTTGTTTTATTTACATACTCGAATATAAGCCGTACATTCTGTTTATATGACCGTTGTTTGTGTTTATTAGCTAGTCACATGACACTGTTCGTATTTTTTGAATTATATTTATCTCGTTGAAAAACGCTTCGATAAATATAGTAAGAAAAATATTGGATATTGTTATTGCATATTTGTCGTTTTATTGGATTGTTAAATAGTAATGAGTTTGCAGATCCGATGCATGTGTCTTGTATAGATATATTTTTTTTTTTTAAATGCATTAAATTGTTTTATGTATACATTCTATTCATATTATTCATTGCATACATCATATACATCACGACTTTCGGAGAGAGATAGAAATTTTTGACAGAATAACTTTTTCAATTATTTTTTTTTACCACGTGTAATAATAGATTGTTATAGATTTTTACACAGTTAAATTGAAATCAATCGAAAATGTCAGAAGAAGTAGTTACCCTACATTCTATCTAAAAAAAGAATAGAAAATTAATTCCATTTAATCTCTCTGAAAACTATTGATTTTAGACATCATTATTTTTCTTAATCCACTAATCAATCTATAACAATGAACAAATTTAAAAAAAAAATTGTACAACATAATTTTAAAGTCTCTCTTAAATATGAAGTGATTTACGAGGACCGTTTAAATCACGGATATTACAAAGCTAATTTTAATCTCGATTGTATCTCGAAACCCGTGACAAATATTCTTCGCGCTCGAATTTTGTAACGGCTCGGCTAAAAAATAAATTGTATAATATTTCGAGAATATATTGATGAGCTTATCCTCTTTGTATATCATAGCTACAATTTTTACGACAGAAATTTCTCGAGTCGTTGCTCTGATATTTTATTTCTGTCACGAATCTATCGCTTCGAAATATCCAATTCAAAAAGTCGTGTCTTTCAAGCAGGTAATGATTCATCCGCTCTGATGCTTGCGTCCAATTTTTGTAATAATTTTTCCATCTTTTTCGAGAACCATCTCTCTCTCTCTCTCTCTCTCTCTCTCTCTTGAAAACTCTCAACTAGGTCAGTCACAATTTAATATCCGTGCAAAGAGTGAAGTGATGCATCACTACTAGTCGAAGCTTTTACGTCGTATTTTATTTATGGGTTTGTTTGCGCGGACGCGCCCTGTAGCCGATAAGTGGCTACGGACTCCTCGTGGAAGCCTGTTTCTGGCAGATTGCATCCGTAGTTATGGGGTTGGAAGAGTCGTCGGGACCGGTTGGTTGCGAGGGAGCGAATCACCTCGATAAAAGCGACTCGACCGTGAAGTCTCAGCCAGGGTTTCTATCGTCAAATTACTGTGAGGCCGATCGAAATAGTATACTATGCGTGTAAACTTTCACTGTCGTATTATTATTTAAAATATACTCGTATAATTATATGTATAAATAATCAAAATTTTCAGTAATTTTTTTATATTACAATTATACGTAATACATTATATTTGTTTTAACAAATTATTAAAATTCGATTTAATCACACTTTAACTCTTATAATATTTTTTTTAGTTTGCATATATATACTCTCTCTTTATATATATATATATTATATTATTTTAAACATAAATTAGAAGAGTAATAATAATAATAGTAATAAAATATAATATATATTTTAAACTTTATTTTAAGAATATATATGTGTTAATAAACATATTTTCAATATATATAATTATAATAGAATATAATATACAGAATAATCAAGTATCTAATTTTTAGAAACGATTTGTTTGTCATATTGTACGTGTATTAAAAATAGAGTATTATTGTCTTCTTCGTTATAAAACGTTTCTTTATAAATATATATAATAGATATTTTATAAAGAGTCATTTTCATAAAGCGGAATTAATATCGCCGCTTTAACATTGCAGTTATCTCTGTGTACTTTCGTGCACGTTGCATATCGATATAATCACAATGAAAAGATCTCGTAAACGATGTTGCTGAAGCAAATATGAATTCGCGATCGTACGTGCGTTATCTATCGCAAATATCTCTGTGTTAAATGGGGTGGATTTCGAATTTCTGTCTTGAACTTGAAATCCGAGCGTACCAGGCGCATGCATATCCCAGGAATCCAGGGAATCGCGCAGCCTTGCACCGGCCCTCGTCCGGTTGTGTGTATAACCGATTCACGATTGGCTAAGTGCACCCTCCGCGTGATTTACCATAATTTCTGCTAAACACATACCGCCCTTTCCCGAGCGGCCGCAATTTCGACGGCGGTCGCGTGATCGTCCCAGACTAGCCTCGTTGTAACCCCGTGCAAAGTTTACCACGCCCGATCGCGAACGATCGTGTGCGTCGTTCATCTTTACCTTATTTCGTGCCTTTTATTTTGTGCCTTCGATTTAATCGCGCTTCAATTCTTTATCACGTTATAAAATAAAACGCTAATTTCCTGCCTCTGAGAACGTCAATAATTCTTGTTGAGAAACACATAAAAAAAAAAAAAAAAAAAAAAAAAAAAAAATAGCGGGAATTTACAATTGAATGAGTGAAAAAATTTTAAGAGAAAAGGCGGTATAATAAAAGACAAAGGTTACAGTCGTTAGCATTGTTACCACACTTCCGAAACGCATTTCATTAAAGCACCGTGAGTTATGTATATATTTTTAACAATTTTAAACTTTTTAAAAATTTTACACGAATGTGAACAATATAATTCTGAAAATTATTTTGGTACAAAAAAAAAGGCAAAAATAATTTTACAATTTTAGGATATGAAAAAAATTGTATGATAAAATATGGCGTTTTGAATATACTGTAATTATTACATATTAAATATTTTCTGTTATTTTATTTATTCAAAATAATCGTAAAAAGAAATCACACATTGACATTTCGTGCGCGTACATTTATTTCTAGATATTTTGTAATTAAAAAAACATAAACGAGAAGGTTAATCTCAATGCTAATTTCAAAGAATAATTACGTGTCTTTTGCAAACAGTACGTACGCTGTAACGAAGAGACTGAAAAATTTAATCGTTCGTGCAAATATATGTAGCAGAGTGCGTAAACAACTCTATCCGCGAGAGAAAAGACAAATGTGCAATAGCACTGCAGCAAAATTATTGGCTATTGAATATTATTGGATAACGAAAACAAAGTATGTCTCGCTCCAATAGTTATTATCGCTCGCGATGTGAACGCGCGTGTTTTTTACGCACAGTGTCATAAATAATTAAGAATAAATGAGAGGAACCATATTCAAAAGCCGGTTTCCTGAGGGTCGCGACACACGTTTCACAGCTTCTATTTTCTTTTTGTCGTAACGCATCGCGCGTCAATATGTGAGTGAGAAAATAAACCTTCCCCGTCGGCAGATCGAGCAATTTATTTGTTCGTCAAAAATCGTTCATCTATTTCTGGTCGAGTGCATTACGAAAAGTCATCGCGTTTTAAAATTTTTTCCTTTGTCTTGCTTCTCGTAGTTTGTTAGATGTTTATCAAAAAAAAAAAATTTGACAACAGCGATAAAAATGATTTAATCTTTAATTAATATATTGGCCATGTGAAACCGTTGGCAACGAAATGAAAATATCGAGGTCGCGGCGTCACTTCCGGTATGCAGAGATTGTATGTAGGCGTACGCGTTCGTTTCTGGTGCAAGGAACGGTTTTGCAGAAGCTATGAAACGTTTCGCGCATTTTCACTGAGATACGACGCCGAGTTTAAGCATTGCGAAGATAAACCTGCTGGCCGATCGCGTCGTTTATTATTGAAACGCCGTTTAAACTCGAAACAGCCACGCCATCGCACCATCCGGATATTTGCGTCGTTTAAATCTCTGGAGTATCGACCCAGCTGAGGTCGTCTCGCGGACGAGAAACACCATATGATTAACCCAGGTGCAAGGACCGTTTCGTGTCGATGGGTCGTTAGCGAGTTTACAACAGAAATTGCTTGTTTCTCATAGAACACAATTCCTAAAACATTAGATAAATCTAGATTGTATTATAAACAGAATATTAATAATTTATTTATTTGCTTATTTATTCGCTTATTTTTTTAAATAAACGAGATTTAACAATTAAATTAAATTAAATTAAAGAAAAGGGACGTTCAGTAGAAACCAGAAATAAAATAAAATTTAAATAATACAATAATAATGTAATATACAATTTAAAAAATAGAATATGTAATAATAGAGTTTACAACAGAAATTGCTTGTTTCTCATAGAACACAACTCCTAGAACATTAGATAAATCTAGATTGTATTATAAACAGAATATTAATAATTTATTTATTTGCTTATTTATTCGCTTATTTTTTCAAATAAACGAGATTTAAGAATTAAATTAAATTAAAGAAAAGAGACGTTCAGTAGAAACCAGAAATAAAATAAAATTTAAATAATACAATAATAATGTAATATATAATTTAAAGAATAGAACATGTAATAATAGAGTGTTTAATAAATTTCTGAATATAATTTTATAAATATACTGACTCGGTACAAAATAATGTTAAAAATATATATATATATATATATATTGTTACGATATATATAAGTATATTTGTTAATAGATAATTATACATTATAAGATATTACATAATGAAACCAGACTATGTTTGATCTTTTGTGGGAGTCTTTTAAAATCATTTCCGTTTGTTTTGCAGGTGACATGGAAATCCTAGCGTACTTCTTTGGACCGGTCGGAGTGCTCTTGGCTGTAAATCTTCTGTTTTTCGCCGTAACTGCCCGTGAATTGACGTGCGGTCTCTGGAAAGGAGAATTCGTAAAAAGCACTACCGAGAGGTAAGCAAATGTATTCTTCAGCACGCATTAAAAAAAAAAACGAACTGGCAAAATGTATCCTGCTTGGTCATTTACAAGTAAGACTTTGATTAATTTCATGAAAATAATTTGTAACGTTTCAATTGTGCGAAAAACAAATTCTTATTTTTATAATCATAAATATTTGAGAAATATTGCATGATTTTTGTCAGATATTATACGAAATAACAATGATTTTCATGTTACAAAAAGCTTTTGAGAAATATTTTTTTCTGCAGCGACATATTTTTGTTTTCTCGTACAATGTACGGCGACAACAATGCATTCGTGATGTATTGCACTTTCCAATTATACGTATTGTACGTTTACGCTTCTGTTTTTCTTGCCAATTAAATTACAAATATAAATTACTCTATTAAAAAATAAATCAAAGTAAAAAAAGTAAACGCGCGTGTATACAGTATGTCGAGATATCAAAAATACAGGAGTTTAATTATATTCCACCGAGTAGTATATCTTGGAATTATCTGCCAAGCACATGTACACGAGTATTCAGGGCCAGTCAATTCATCGGTGGATTAACAAAGGATCGCTCTGTAGTTTGATTGGATTAGTCGAGGCAGCTAAACGGACCGACCAGCTGATAGTCCTCCTAAATTCAGCGCTGTCTCGAGGTGTTCGCCAACCTTGCAAGCGACGGATATGGTTTTTGCCAGAATTCGTCAGTAAAAAAAATAACATTTATCCCTCCCACGTGGTTTCCCAGCGGATAAACACATTTCGCTCGCTCATCTTACGGAACATTGGCCGCTCAGCTTTTGTCTCGCGCAGAATATTTACGTCCGATCGTTTAGGATGTTCTTCTGCATCTTTGGAATTTTCAGGAACCGATACGTGAAATTATACGAGTTTAAAAAGCACGACCTTGTTCACGGAGATAAATTCACTCGCAAATGGGAGGATCTGTTTATCTTTGTATCCGATTGAATCGTTCATTCTGAGCCCGATTAATCGAATGCAATTGAACGTCCAATTGCCCGATCTATTAAAAGATCGAAGAGTGACAATGATAATACTTTATGTGGACGATAAACGCACGAGGCGAAGTTTTATCACTACCGCGTAAATCACCACCGAATGGTCGTTTAAAAATTCGATACTTTGTATCAAGCGTGCAAAAATTTTGCCTGTGATATTTTCTCGGTTAAAGGCGCTTGAATGTGAAAAATCTTGCATGCGGCATGTATAAAAGAAAAATTTTTTTTCTTCTACATTAAAGCGAAAGTGCACAGAAAAAAAGTAAGTGTCAAATCAAAACTTATATACTGCTGATATGAACGCGTTTATTATTTCATATATACGCAACAATTTATGATCTCTTTAGAAGAAATTAAAAATCTTAAATTTCAACAATATTATAATTTTATTTCAATATTATAATTGTCATTTCAAGAATAAAATAATTATTTTAATAATTATTTTCTAAGAAAATCATAATCTTCTATTTGAACATGTGTTATTTTCTAGCCAACATTTTTTCCTCTCCATTCAAGAAAATTATCCCTAAATAACAAGAATATATTTTTCTTGGTTAAACTATATAAAATGTCTTTATCCAAGCAAATTTTCTTTGTTTAACGCAATATACTTAATCTCATTTCAAGATTTACATTTTGAAACTAAAGATATTGTCAAAGTAAGAATATTCTTTTTTCCTGTGTGTGCACCACAAAAGCAATAAGGATCGAAAAAGAAGATTGTTATATCAGCGTTCACTTTACAACGTAAACGAGAAGGGATTATTTTGTAATTTTCCGGGCGAGTTATTACGCGATCGCAAAAACACTCCGATTATTTGCCTTGTAGAAAGACGACAAAACGCGAATCGATATTCTGCCACAATATTTCTTCTGGGAATATTCCGGAATTGTGCCAACAATTCTGCGTTTAGAGACCCATTTCCGACGCATCTCGGAGCAACGATAATAAACGTGACGTTACACGACCGCCTCGAGAAATAGGAACGCCCGATCGTTTCGTGCGAAACGACACTTTCAGCTCGTGAAAGTGACCAGGTTTTATTGGCTCAGATCCGATTCGCGTTTTTCGCGGGGATACGGAACTTTATTTTGAACACCGAAGGACAACGCCTGTGAATCCTTGATATTGCATATCAAGGATAACTTGTGGTACAAGGATAAAAATGCGCGAAAGGATACGTCAAATCAGGAAGGTCGAGAAAATGGAATATTTCAACATATTTGAATATCTCTGAGATTTATTAATTTACAATTATATAAATAACTTAAAAATTCCTTTTATACGTAAACTTTAATGGATTCTTAATTTTAAACTTGTTTGTTGACATATTTAAATAAAATATGAATATATTGAATAAAAAGATATAAAAGATTTTTAGCGTGATATGATATGGGATATAGAATACAAAAATAGCTCCTGCTTTTTCGTTCCACGAAATAGATAGATAGATAGATATTTGACACTTCGTATTTTCCGGCGATCTCTATACGAGCGAACGGAGGATTCTTTTTATAGATCGCAGACTTCTCGCACACAGGAGAAGGTTTATTTTATTACTTTCCAGCCGACTGATATCAGGCAATCGTTATTTTCCATTCGCTCGACGTCCCTTCGATCCGCTTACAGCCACTCGCTCTATTCGAGATTGATATTGACGATCCCAATTCGCGATTTCGACGACGCTATTTGCCCGTCGTGATGTATGTACGCGAACACAATACAGCCATTGTTGGCAAAGGAAACGTAATAGCATATGCAGATTTCGCTTCATTTCGAGTTTGTTCTATACCTTCGGAGTGGATTTCGTTCATCACATACGTTTACATAGTTTCCGGAACATCTCGACGTCGATAAATTACTCTGCGGAAAACTTTCAAACATATCCGTTAGTAGTGCCTGTTTACTATAAAAAAAAATTTTTTTTTTTTATTCAAAACAAAAATTATAATAGTTTGTATATATATTATCCGAAAGATTAAATAAATATTTTCGTCCTTTCACACATATCTTCATTAAAATACTAGAATTAAATCAACATCAGATTTATTTCTTTTATATTATATTGTATTATATTTTATATTTTAATTAAAAATCTGCTCTTCAGTGAAGCTTATTGTAGTTCAACAAATACGTCAAAATTAAAGAACATAAACACATATAATCAAGAAGTAAATCTACGAATGTGTTTTCAAGAAATTTTCTACTTTTATTGGACCAACGAATAAACACAACTGGAGATAATTCTAACGAACATTTAAAAAATAATAAAGTAATACAAAAATATCGACGCAGCAGTTGCCTTTAAATCAGAATTAACCCTCAAACTGAACACGTGGGTCTTTCGTGTCCGTGCCATTTTTAATCCATTGTTTTAAAATAATATTAATAAAATCTCGAGGTTAGAAGTTTATCCAAAAAAAAGTTTCTATCAAAAGGGACTTATAACTGAAAGGACAATTTAAACTTATTTATTTTCTTTATTTATTTTCATGCTAAAAGTATCTTTATACTGCAGATTGTAATGTAAATTACATTTTGTTTTCACTTTTCTTTTAAATAAATTACCTGAAGATTAAAAAAAAATGTTTCCTCAGAAAAAACACATTTTTTTATACCTGAAAATTACCCATTTTCGATCATTCAAATAATTATATTTTTTTAAAGCCGTGGACATATAGTATTTTTTTTCATAAACTTTGAACTTTGAACTAAAAATTCTTGAAAGCCTTTTTGTTCAAAATTATTTTTTCAAATTTTTATTAATTTTTATATAAAACATCTATGTTTCCAAATCTTGGTCTAACAAATAACAAAAATATAGTATTTAAAAATCTTTTTTCTTCAACTCTACTACATAAACTTTTAGTTTAAACTTAAAAGAAGATGTGTAAATTTTTTGAGAATTTTTGAAGTAATTTTAGAGTACAAAAATTAACTCGGACTCCAGTTACCCACGCGTTCAGTTTGAGGATTAATATCACATTATTGCCATAGATGTTGGCGACGAAATTTACGACGTATACGCATTTGCGGAGACAGAGAGTCTGGCGAAAAATTCTCTCTTAAAACGTTCCGTGCCGGATTCCGCGACCGGCCAGAGTTCCACGAGCACGTCAAATAACGTGTGGTCGTCACGTCCGATTTGCCCGAGAAGGAAGAATAGCCGGCTTGAATTATCCTCAGTCCTAGCAAAAGGCAGACGCGGAAGTGGCATAAACATTCGCGGTGAAACACTCGCAATAACCGTCGGGGAGTGCGGATCCAGTTCGCCAGCCCGAATGCACTTTCATGTGTCGTGCGCTTTTCCCCTTTCAGCGGTCGCGTAAAGTGGAGATCTGTGTTTCCTCGGTTTCGTCTCGGTTTCTGCCGAGATAGCGACGTAACGGATAGCGGATTCACCGGCAAAAAAATATTTCACACGTCCGAGAACGTGCGACAGTATTTTCGTGTACTACGCGACCGCGCGTACAGAGGATATATATATATATGTATAATCTCTGCCTTTTCATAGAGAGGGAGAATCGTAAATATATTTATATAGCGCTCTGCGATATATTTTGTGGCATCTAAATTGCGGAAAGAAAGATTCTCACGTTATACTCGTGCCTTTATGGTTCCTCATGATATGTGTTTCTAACAAGAAAGTCTCAAGAATCTCGTTCAACTACCTGCGAGCAAGATTTACAAGCGCGAATGCAACCGTTAGCGAGACTTTAGTGCACTTTTATATCGTGCAATTGTAGCCGAGAGTTTTTCCATAACTTGTTCTTATTTATCTTTTGCCTGTATTTATCTCTTCTTGCTTTTACGTTGCTTTTAATATTCCAGTACTTATATTAAAGTGGTTATATAACGTTATAACGATTTTAAAAAGGATGTTTCTTGCAAGAAAATTTTTGTAAATTTTTCAACTACTGAATTCTGGCTATGGCGAATTACGTGCATTGGTTGTAAAGTCGGGCGCCTATTGCATGTTTAAAAATAGCACATACACTGCACGCCTTATGAATGATTAACCGCGCGAACGTCAAGAAACTTTGAAAGCCGTCTGTGTGACGACGAGTAAACAAGCACTACCGCGATGTGTTTAAAATTTTACCCGAAGTCGTCGACCCCCTTCCTGGCCGTATTTGATATTTCCCAGTCATCATCGCGCAAATTTCTCTCCGCCGTCTACTCATGTCAATTAACTCCGTCGTCGAGTTCGCAGACCTTCCGCCATTCTTGCCACCCGCAAAGATTGACATTTATTTGTAACCACGAATAAACGTCCGCGTAAATGCTCGCGGCTGTCTATTTCAGATCGTTTTTCATCCGCATCGTCGTCGCTTTCATCTTCCAAATTTAGCTCCTCTCTTCGTACGACTCGCCCGATATCAATCGCTCGTTTTGTCGATTAAACGAGATAATACATAATTGATTTGAAGCCGTGTTACATGAAAACGCGAAATTTTAACAATTATATCTCTCTTGATTTCATTCGTGAATTTATATATTTATAGGATTTTACGGTTATCCTCTGAATAGTTTATCGCGCATTTTTTACTGTTATATATTTTATAAAACTTGTATTATTTATAAAAAAACTAAAATTGCTCAAAATTTGTAAAAAAATGTTTGTGCGTCATAAAGAATACAACTAGATTTTTAGAAGAAAATATATTTTTATCATATATCAAAAGATGTCGAAAATTATTATGCATCCTATAACGATTTTATTTGATTTATTTGTTCTCGACGACAGAAATTGTAGCATAAAATCAAAAAGCACCCTCGATGATTGTTCGAGCCGCCCATTTACTTTTCCTGTTTTCTCGATCCTCGATAATGGACATCTTTCCTCAGTCTTTTGTGCCAAGATAGCTGCCTTTCCTGAAATTCTCGCGTTTCCTTTTCTCGCTTTCTCGTTTGTTCTGCCATTCCTTATTGTCTCGCGTTACAACACACTCAACCGACCCTGGCAGAGTGTCGCAGCGAGATTCAATATTTACAGAAGGTTTACAGGTTGCGTCCATGTGTGTGGACCATTCAATCTCTCTTCGCTTCGCGCTTCATTTTCTCTCGTAGGAATGTTCTGGTTATTGTTGTTCGCCAGGCTCATATTATTGACCGTTCTTTTCTGCATCCCCACACATTCCAGTCGATACATACTACTGCTTTGTTGCATGCTTTGTTCACGACGGCTATCATGATCGATCGAATTCATTCAATAACGTTTCGAAACATTTTGTTTTTTCGCTTTTTCACCATCTGCTCGCGATTTTGTGAAATTCTTGATTGAATATATGCCGGAGGTAATATCGTATAACGTTTCTGCGAACGAAAACTCTGACACAAACGCAATGTTATCTCGTTTATGGAACAAAATCTCTCTCTTTTCATATAGTAAAAGTAAAATAAATTTTTTAATTACAATTTCATAACAATTTTGCATTTAATACGAAAATATCCTTTAAAGCTATATACTATAAAATGTATATATTCGTTTGTATATGTATATGACTTGGCTTAAGAGCCACGTAATAATGGCCGAGAGGACTTTCCGAAACGATTAAAACTTTTCAGCGTCCATTTATGATATCGTTTACTTTACTCTGCTTAAGTAGGAGTAATAAAACTGCGTAGCGTATCGTAATTGGGACGAAAATACTTAAATTTGTATTCTATTTGCCAGCTTCTGTCATGCCAACTTGAATCATCCTGTCTTCGCGGAATTAACAAAGAATTCCAGCAATGTATTCCACAAATGAAATTCCCAAATGATTTTCGATGTCATCGTCTCTCATCTCCGTTTCCTTCTTCCATCGTCGACGTTATTTTCAGCCCATCACGGCACTCGTGCATTTCCCCTTTGGAGTTCCTCCTCTGGGATTCGCGCGAGCGACCGACTGCACTGAGCGGTGTGCGTTAATAATAATTAGCAACGCCAAAACGAAAATAGAATTCTCGGTGGTGCGCGGGCAGGATAACGCCGGTTGGAGCGACATTATGACGCCATAATTCTGCGATATGTCCCTATATTCTGCCCCGCGCTGTTACGGGCTGCGAATATTCTGACGGGGCGCATTAATAATCCTTTGACTTCGAGGCCCCGCGACGGGACGCATATATTATACGCGATGCACACCGCATGGCGAATCGATTCTACGCGAATGCGTTCGCTCGCGTATACAACTCGCAAACGTACGCGTGCAACGAATAATAATGAAATTTTCTGGAGTACTTACTTCTTTCGCGATATCATCTCCGTCGTGAAGAATCGCCGGTTTTACTGCTCGTCAGGTTATTTTACGCTACATCCTTCAATTTCAGTGTCATGCAATGAGTTTTATTTCAGATATCTATTGCTTAAAAAACATGGAAAATTTGGAATTTTTCGAGATTTTTTTCTGTACCTAAAAAAATCAGAGAATTCTCATAGAATTTTATTAAGATTCAAGAAATTTCTTTAAATTTCTCTGTGATAATTTTGCTCTATTGTAAACAGCATCCGCTGATAACCAAGTTGTTTGAATTATGTATTTAAGATATGATATTGAATACAGTGCATATTTTTTATTGTAATTTTTAGTAATAAAAAAAATTTGTTAAGTGAATGATAAACGTTACGATGTTTATCTTACGAAATCTATTCAGTTTTTTCTCAGTATATTCAAAAACTAGCACTTGAAACTTAAGTGGCTCTGTGTTTTCTTTCGTATGAGTATAAAGCATTAGAAAATGCATACAATAAAGAAATTTATTTTTAAAATAATTACACTAAAATATTTTTTTATATGGGCTTTTGTGCCAAAAAAAAAAAAAAAACCTAGAAGAATCAGGGAATTGGTTTACAAGACTTGAATAGACACCCTGTATTTTTGTGGCTCGAGAAAAAAAAGCACAGATCTCGTAAGCTAATAACATTAATGACAAAACATCATTAATTACTTTTAGTATTCCTAACGAGATGTGGCTCGCATGCCGAATATACATAAAAACAATTAATGGCGCACTGTTTACACATTGTTATTATACAAGTCACGTGTAAAGCGTACAATTGTTTTATTAACTGTCAGCGAGAGCCCCGTTGTAGCGCGTTGAATAATTCTCGCAGGTCGTATTTAACGTCGTCGGCACAACGATAACGTAATGTAAACAATAGCGAAATGCCAACCGAGTTACAATCAATTCCGTTCATGATCTTTCGCGCCTGCGGTCCCTCTGCGGTTCATGTGCAGGTTAACCGATAGCTTGGTTGAAATTACACGCGAGTTGCACGTATCTCCATACGATATTCTATTATCACTGTGTCGAATCATTGTTATCTTTTAACGATAAGGTTCCTCAATAGGCTAAACTCGGGTAAGATGGCCATAATTTTTTAAAATGCATAAAACATACTTTTATTTTTGTTATTTTTTAATAGCGTTTGGCATATTATCTTCACTGAAGCTTAAATTACGTAATATTATCGAAATTCAAAGGAAAATATTTCATAGAAATTTTATATTATCAAAATAGTACAACATAAACATTGGCCATCTTACGCAACTTTTAAGGAAAAGATGACCGTAATATTTATAAAAAAATAGTGAAAATGAAAATAAAAATTATAGGTCATATAACAATTTACATATCTTTATAATACGTCTAACGTCGATTACGATAGCTTAACTGTAATTTATTCGACGTTATAACAGTTTTGAGTGGACAAATGAAAAATTTTGCAGGTAGTCTAAAGTAAAAATATGATGTAAGATTCACAATATCGTTATTTCGAATAATGTATGCACATAAATTACTGTAAATATCGATTATCTTTGATAATGACTAAAAAAGCGTACTATGTAACGATTATTGAAAAAATTACAGCCTATGGCCATCATACCTAGTTTACTCTACGTTTTACCACGAAATTGTAGATGAAAAACATTCTTTACGCTAAGCATTTCTTTGTCAAAAAAACCGAATTTTGTGTTTCTTTTTGCTTTCAGAGCAACGCTGGGCCGCATATGCATGAAACTGGTAATCGTGATGGGTGTCACCTGGGTAGCCGACGTGGTCTCATGGGCTGTAGGCGGGCCGCAGTACATCTGGTACTTCACCGACTTGATAAACGCCTTCCAAGGGGTGCTGATTTTTGCGACGGTCGGTTGCCAGCCGCAAGTCAGAGCAGCGCTCAAAAGACTCTTCAGCAGAAATCCCCAGACCAACGCTGGTAGACAAGGTAACGGTCATAGCACAACCAGTCACGGGATGCCTAGCATGGGTGACAGCGTCACGCAGAACCCGAGTACCAAAACTGCGCCGTTGGAGACCATCTGTTAAAATGGTTCTTTCGCGGGAAGAATTTGCGCACAAACTTTTTTTACACGTATTATGCTCACACCAACACTCACAATTGAATGACACGAATTGTCAGTTCATATATTGATGCAAAGGCATCGAGAATATGATCAACATCACGTTTATGAACACATTAAATGTGATAAGTCTTTTTCGCGAGCGAGATATGACGCGAAATCACCAGAAAAGTCTTCATTTCGTACACGTTGTAAGCGACACGACGAAAGTTGTCGTACAATAGAATATTTCTGCAGGCTCGATTTGGCAAAAAAAAAAAAAAAAAAAAAAAAAAAAAAAATCTCTTACGTCAGAGATCTATCGATCTACAAAGTTTGGACGAGCCTGCGGAAAGTATCGACATTTCCCAGACAATACGCAAGCCCGAAGGAAGTCAGTGTGATCTTTAAGAGATATCTGAAAGTATTTAGAACGTCTGTTGACTGCATTTCAGGTTTTTGTTTTCACTTTCTTGGCCATCTAAGTCCTCGCGCAACGCGCGATAATCGTGCGCAGTCAAATAATGAAGTAAACAAGGGAGAGATTACGCGAGTCTTCTGCTCCTATCTAGTCGTCAAGTTTCGTTGCACGGACACGAAAACACAAATTTTTATTCAAGATCGTTATTTAATTTATACAATATATAATAAAGACATTAATGACGTAGCATTCAAAAATGCATGTGCGAGATAAATCACTTTATCTTTTTCTGTCACATATCGAATATTCGCGGTCATTTTAACTTTTCATGCGCGACATAAATTGCCTTAGACGAAATATTGGAAAATCAATTATGTACGATAATTATCTGAAATCTCGATAAACTTTTAGATTATTTTGTTTAACCGAGATCAATCACCTATATTTATCAGATAACGATCAGATCGTACGAAACGAGCGGCGATACAAATCGCTAAATTTGAGAAAACTGAATACCACACTTGTACTGACAGAGATAGATCGCGAAATTTCGCTGACGATAGAACGAGAACGTTAATTGTCTATTCCTGTTTACTATCGGAACACCATGCGATCCATCTTTTCTGACATGAGCAATTACTCATTCTACGCAATTAAAAACAACTTTTTGATACACGGTATTGTTGGTCTCGCGATAGATAGTCCAAATTTTCAAACAAATGAGATACATCATATTGAAAACTGATAAAATAAAACAGAAAAGATTCGGATTTTAAATTCTGAAATTTTTTGGATTCTAATATTTTTATCTTGATGCAACGCTTTTTCGCGTACCGAAAGTATCTATATCCACATAACAAAATATTATATAGATATTTATACAATTTAATCTATCGCAAGCACAGCGTGAAAGAAAATATAAGATGATTGAAACTCCAATATTAACCAACACAAATGTCTAGAAGATATTATAAAGAAAACGTCGGAAAAATCAATTCTGCTCTTTTAAATTATCTTTCAATTGTCTTTTGACATTTCCGAAAATATTCACAACGAAAATATGTATAATAGACGAATATATAAATATAATACGTCACGTATTTTTTATCTCCGCTGATTACAATCAGAACATTTTAAATTCTAATTCGCGAATGATTGTTTAGCGATATAGGAAACGCCAAGCGTACATTTCTGCGCAACTTCGAAAATCGATTGTGATAGGGATCATTCATAAATCAAAGTTTAATAACGATACGCGGCTAAACAGACAATGACGCGCACTCTTCGGACCTCGGTAACGGCCCGAAACAATGCGTTGATTTATGATCGAGGCGAGTTAATATTTTTTCCTCAGCGAACAACGATATTCATTGATATTAATAATATCAGCCCACATGATGGGCGCAAGTATCTCCACAAGATTAATCACTTTTAATAATAGATGAACAATAGAGTGTCATTGTCGCCGCTCGCTCGGAAATGAAAATTATACTATACTACACGTAGACAATTTTGCGTTATAAAACAATTTCGCAATTTTATTCGTCGCAGACGATTTTGTGATAATCTGTAAATCATTTATACAGATTAGTCTTTTCATAATATAATTATATAATTATCAAATATATATATATATTTATACATTCTACTACTTATTATCAAAATAAAATGTTTCGAAATATAATTTTTAGCGTTATGAAATCTACTGGAACGAGAGAAATATTACATCTCCTATAACATAGCGGTGTAAAATATTAACGTCTGATGAAAAAGAACATACAAAATGTAATTTCTTTCTTTTTTTTTTTTTCTTAACGATAATTGCTCTCTCGAGACGAAAAATCGAAACAAAACGACAAACGATCTCGCCTCGCGTTTATTATCGTATTATCGAAGGATCGGAGCTCACGATGAATTTCCTTCCGAGTCCTCTTCTGCCTTCATTATTCATCGGATGTTATCGAATCTAAAAAACAATCGTTTTTCCGTTTTCTTTAGCATAAATTTGCATCGGCGTCGTTAGTCGGTTCGACAAAACGGTCGCTAGCTGACATTAACATGTAACACACACACATTGTAGCTTCCGAGCTACAATTTATCACTGATCAGCCGCGGACGGTTGGTACCGAGCATGTAAAAAAGCTCTATTGCATTGCGTACTGCGCGAACTGCATGTAAAAAGGTTTCGCGAATTCGCATACACGCAATTTATCGACGTGCGTTTGCTTCGTTCACGAATAATCCGTTTATATGATCGTTCGATGGTAGATCGTTCTTTTACACAACATTTCTTTATTAAAAAAAATTTATATAAAAGAAATCAAGCGTGACAGTTTTTTACTCCAGGTGATTTTTTTTTATGGAGTAAAGAAGAAATTAAAGATATTACCAAAATAAGAATATTCTCTTTTTCTATGTATATTTTTTTTTTCTCTAACTCTAAAGTAAAAATTTGTTTAGTTTTTTTATTTTTTTAAAGTTTTTAATTAATAATTAATAAAAGTAAAAAATTAATAAATTTAAAAAATTAATAAAATAAAATTATTTGTTGAAGTAAAAGTTTATGTTTAGTTGTGAGAAGCAGTTTATTGTTTTCGTTGTGTAAATATTCTCTATTTAATTTACGACGCGAAGAAAACAGATATGTCGAGAGAGGACTTCGCGGAAGGAAATTCTAGAACAACTCCCGCGAAGTTATACTGCCAGAGATACATGCTGTATCAAAAGTATGTATATGAGACTAATCAGGATATATTAGCTGCAACTGCCACTCTCTTGGTAATCCTCTTCACAGTATTTCGAAAGTATTACAATAGTACAACGAATAATCAACCGAGCGTCAATCCTTGCTATACGATTTTTAACAAAGGACCAAACGTGTCCTCCTCGCGGAAGGCAATGATTATTCGTTAATTACAAACACGTTTTACAAAAAAAATTCTGATAATTCTACGTCCGTTTGGTGAGGCAACACGGAACGTCGGTTTCACGTGAAACAAGGCTTCTGATAAGAAATATCGTGCGAAATCACGCGTAGGTAGGTAGGTCAAGGCATATAATCGATGTCAACTCGTGACAATACACACTAGGAATTCAATGCCTTCTGAAATGCCTTCCAAATGCGATCCGGTGTCGACACACCGGATTGTATACAAAGAGGAATCGAGAGATGACAAAGTTAATGTTCTCGGGTCGGTTCCTTGCGCGCCGTATGTCGTGCTTTCATCACTTTCCTTCGCGCGAATTTGACTCTTTAACTGCGACACGTGCACTTGCTTTCTCAAAGTTTCAAATGCAAATGAAATGCAAATGTGCTACACAGTTATACGATATCTCTTAACACGATTTATTACTTCTACCTTAAAGGATATAAAATAACAATATGTCAAATTAATAGTGTAAAGTCTTGACTGATTATGAATTCTACTCACACATGTGTGGCGTTTCCAACTAAAGAATTAATTACTCTTTATGACAATTTTATCGCCGTTCATTATCCGCCTCAAATTAGCGTCTGCATTTAACAATGCTAATCAGCTGATTTGTACTGATGGATTTCATAGTGATCGTTTATTTCCGAACAAATGTATCGTACAAAGATGTATTCAGGATCGTTTTACATCGTTATCAAGACAATGCATTTCATTTCATATGATGCACACATATAACGAAGAACAATGACGCTTTTTATAATCGCATTAAATTGTGATTGTCATCATCAGAGAGAAAAACCAATATATACATATATATATAGGATTAATAATATATAATCGAAGGTAGGATTACCTGAAACCTCGTTCGAGTTTTCGTACGAAATTGACGTTTGATTTAATTAAGCTAAGAATAGATTAAGAAGTCATTGTTTTAAGTACAT